>NC_077234.1:19068160-19188160 GCF_027887165.1 Monodelphis domestica
AACTTCATTTGAAAGAACAAGAGATCAAGGATATCCAGGGAAATAATGAAAAAAATGTGAAGGAAAGGTCTAATTACTCAAATTTATAAAGAACTAAATCAATTGTATGAAAAATCAAGCCATTTCCCAAATGATAAATGGACAAGGGACATGAATAGACAATTTTCAGATAAAGAAATAAAAACTATTAATAAGCACATGAAAGAGTATTCTAAATCTCTTATAATCAGAGAAATCCAAATCAAAACAACTATGAGATATCACCTCACACATAGCAGATTGACTAATATGACAGACAGCAAAGGAAAGTAATAAATGTTGGAGAGGATGTGACAAAGTTGGGACATTAATGTATTGCTGGTGGAGTTGTGAATTGATCCAACCATTCTAGAGGGCAATTTGGAACTATGCCCAAAGGGTGCTAAAAGACTGTCTGCCCTTTGATCCAGCCATAGCACTGCTGGATTTGTCCCTCAAAGAGATAATAAGGAAAAAGACATGTACAAAAATATTCATAGCTGTGCTCTTTCTGGTGGCAAAAAAAAATGGAAAATGAGGGGATGCCCTCTGATTGGGGAATGGCTGAACAAATTGTGGTATATGTTGATGATGGAATACTATTGTACCCAAAGAAATAATGAGCTGGAAGAATTCCATGTGAACTGGAACAACCTCCAAGAAGTGATGCAGAGTGAAAGGAGCAGAACCAGAGAACGTTGTACACAGACTGATACACTGTGGTACAATTGAATGTAATAGACTTCTCTATTAGTAGAAATGCAATGATCTAGAACAATTTGGAGGGATTCATGAGAAAGAACATCCACATTCAGAGGAAAAACTATGGGAGTAGAAACCCAGAAGAAAAACAACTGCTTGATCACATGGGCATGTGACTGGGGATGTAGACTCTAAACGATCATCCTAGTACAAACATCAATAATATGGAAATAGGTTTTGATCAGTGACACATGTAAAACCCAGTGGAATTACACATCATCTATGGGAGGGGAGGGGGAGGGGAGGGGAAAGAACATGACTCTTATAACCAAGGAAAAATATTATAAATTGAGTAATTAAATAAATTTTTCAAAAAAAAATGAAGCAGTTTCAAACTGACTCTATTGAAGTAAATGTATGAAAATCTGTTTATTCATATGATTCTAAAAAATGACCATCCAATGGCTCAACAAATTGTGGTACTTGAAAGTAATGTAATATTACTACACTATGAATACGAAGAAGACAAAGACCCATTGGAAGACTAATATGGGCAGATGCACAGTGAAAAAAGTAGAAACAGGAAATAATCTGCACAATGATAAGAAACTGAACACTGTATTGGCATAGTGGATACAGTGCTAGACTTTGCATCAGGAGTACCTGACTTCAAACACTCCTCAGACAGATACTACGTGAATCTTACTAGCTGTGTCACTCTTAGACTCAAATGACCTATCTATAGAATGGGGATAATAATACTACCTGGCTTATAGGACTGTTGTAAAGATCAAGTGATATAATTTGGGGAAATGATTTGTAAATCTCAGAGTTCTACACAAGGGTGTTCTCTATAATAATTAGCATTATATTGATCAAGCTTGAGGTGGAAAAAGAATTATAAACCTGCATTTGCCTCGATTCTTTGCAGAGGCGGGGGACTATATATTATTGAACTAGTTTAATGTTTATTAGTACTGTTAAACTACTTTGTCTTTATTCTGTCCTTTGTATGTTTTATTATAAAAGATGGCTCTCCGGATGGAAAAGGGGAGGAGTACATGGGGAAATTAAAGTGCTTCAAAAATGGAAGATATTAAGAAAACATTGGTTAAATGTAAAAGAAAATTCCCTCCCAAAAAGAAAGGCATTTCTCAATGTATTTTTTTTAATTTAAAGATTAAAAAATGTTATCTTCCAATCTTAGAATCAATGCTGTGTACTGGTTCCCAAGCAAAAGAGTAGGAAAGCTAGGCAATGGGGGTTAAGTGACTTGCCCAGGGTCATACAGCAAGGAGTGTTTAAGGTCAAATTTGAACCTGTGTCCTCCTACCTCTAGGTCTGGCTCTCTCTCCACTGAGCCATCTCGTTACTCCCTCAATGTACTTTTAAATAACATATCCAGAGGAGAAGGGCCAAGATGGAGAAGAATCTCAAGATCTTGCCACATATACAATGATTTGTGGAAATGGGGATGATCTTTTGAAAGACAATCATAAGGGAGGTCAATTTAGGCTTCCTTCGGGTGGGGGAATTCTTAGCAATTAAAGCTGTCCAGAAGTTAAAGGAGCTGATCGGGGAGTTTGTCAGTTCTCAGTCACTGGAGGTTTTCGAGGAGAGAGCAGATGACTACTTATTAGGGATGCTCGGAAGGCAGCTCCTAATTTCTGAGATTCTGAGGTTCTGGGATTCCATGAACTATATCAAGGCAGGAGGTGCTTCTATTGAAGTCTGGCACATGTTTCCATATCAAGAATAAACTCAGTAAAAGGGATCCACCAACTTAAGATCATTATGGACTCATGTACTCACACTGGGATTGTATGTTAGCAGGCTTGGCTTTATTTTTCATACAAGCTTTAATGTAATCTCAACCTGAGTCATAACTAGGAATCCTTTCCCCTGGGGTGAAAACAGTTGACAGAAAGAGCAGCAGCAACAGTAACTACACAGAGAACAGTCATACTATGGAGATAGTTGTGCCAGGAAAGGGAAGGGGAGAGACTGCCCCCCCAATATTGCCTATACTGCCATAGCATTTAGAGAGGAAAACAAGTAGACCCAGTGATATGGAATCCTGGGGATGGGGTCTGAGGCCAGGTGAAGAAATGAGGTTATGCCCTTCACCCCACACAGTCGTTGAGGCAAAACCACACATGGCACCTGGGGACAAAACCCAGATGGTCCAACCCTAGTTATAGTCTGAGGTCAAACATTCAGAAATCCTTGCCAAAATAATGGCATTCTGAATAGTCATCAAAGCAGCTTCCTGAAACACACACAACAAGGATCTATATTATTTTGTTTAGTCTTCTGCCACAGATAATACATTCTTTTTATTAAACCAGAAGAACAGTAAAGACATCTGAGTCGGCTTTGAACAATGAAATCACTGTGGCTACAGCTCAAACTCAGAATAAGAAGCCTTGGGCTCAGTTCCCAACTGTGCTGCTGATCCCCCGTATGATCTTGGGCAAGTCTCATCATTTCTTGGAGTTTCCATTTCCTTGTCTATAAAATAAAGAGGGGGGAGGGAAGTAATATGCATTTAAATGGCACCTACTATTTGCCAGGTGCTGAGCTAAATGTTTTTATTGATATTATCTCATTTGATACTTGTAAGATAGATAATATTATTACAGTTAGAGAAACTGAGGCAAACAAAGGTTAAATGACTTACCCTCTTAGGAGCTAAGACTGATTTGAATTCAGGTCTTCCTGAATTCCAGACCCAGTGTTCTAACCACTTAGCTACCAGCTATCTGGGTTGAGGTGAGATGATCTCCAAGGTTCTTTTACAGTCAGTTCTAATATGGATAATTTTCCATATTGTCTCTCTAGGTAATAAATGAAGCCTATTAACATGATGGTGTGAAAGAGATTAGAGAAAGCGCATTTGGTCAGTTGGCAGTCTGCCTTTAAAAAATGATGATGATGATGATGATGAAGAAAATAATAATAACACACATTTATATAGTATTTTCATATTTACAAAGTGCTTTACATATTATCTAATTTAATCTTCACAATAACTCTATGAAGCAGATGCTATTTTTATCCCCATCTTTCAGATAAGGAAACTAAGGCAGAGGGAGGTTATTTGGAATCATTAAAATTATACATTTAGAGACAAAATCAGGATTTATTAAGAAAAAACCATAAAAATCATAATCTGACGTTTCACACTACATTGCCCAAATTAGCAAAACTGAAATATTCCAGATGTGGCAGGCAGTTTCTGGTCCAGACTCCCCTTATTGGATAACCTCAAATCTCCCCAGCTGGTAACAAAAGATGCTAATTTGATTGCACATGCTCCTTTCAATGCAAAGATTGAATTGTTTTAGACCACTGATGATTAATGTGGCTATTGATTGGCTGATCAATAAGGCCACAGTGTCTAATTATTGATAATCCCTCTCTAAATGAAAGATCGAGTGTAAGAGTGCTAGTTACAAAGCCAGAGATATAAGGTGATTCAATGTGAAGCCTGGTAATTGAAAGTCAAACTAATCCCATAAATTAAATCACAACAATCCATAACATTTACCTGATAAATCCTAGTGAGAGCTGTAGTTAACTTTCCACATTCTGGGCTTCCCCTCCCTCCCCATCTTTGAAATCCCTCTGCATGTTCAAAGCATACAACCTTTGAGGAAGGGAAAAAATCATTCTAAAGTGATTTACCATTATGAAGTAAGGGACTTGATGTTGCTACCACCGGCCATCACCAGTTTTAAATGATGGCTCCATCCCTTCATCATTTTACATGATGATGAGGAAAGAGAACATCTCATGAAGTATTTATTTAATGACACAAGGACTGTCTGGGTTTTTCTGTTTGGATTTCTCACATTCAGCATAATGCTTGACAAATAATAGTAGGTACTTAGTACATGTTGGGAAGAGGGTTCATATAATTGGAAGACTGGAGGGTTATTATTAGATAAGTATAGATTATCAATATAACTTTTCTTGTTCTATGGAAACCTCAGGAAGGGCACAATGTGCTCAAGACCTCATAGTTCAGAGAAATGTGGGATTAGAACCCAGGTCATGAACTTCCAGTTCAAATCCTGGCTATGCTATTTTTTACTTGTGTGGTCTTGAACAATGCACTTATAGGACCCTACTTGTAGAGCTCAAAGGTAACCCATTTAGTCCAATGTTTTTATTTTACAGATAAGGAAACTGAGATCCAGGGAAGTTAAATGTCTAGCTTTTGTCACAATGTACATATCAGAGAGTAGAGGAATTTGAACCTAGTTCCTCCATCTGAAAAACCAGTTTTCTTTCCCCTAAAAATGTGCATCACCCCCCTGGGTCTTAGTTTCCTTATCTACAAAATGAGGGAGTTGAGCTGAATGGCCTTTAAGGTCCAGATTGAAATCTATGATCTCTCTGTCACCCGGCTCCTTTTCCCCAGAAACCACACTCTCACACCATCCTTTCTAGCCCCTACGGCCAGACAAGGGGATACTTCAGTCATTCAGGCAGAGAATTGGTCATCCTATTTTTAAATATCTGGAGGAAATTTCCCATGCTCCCTTGAGTCCTTATTTGCACAGCTCTAAGCACTTAACTAGCAGGAAGCTGGGGGTGTCTAACCTAAGTCCCTCCTGCTACATTTCAGGATCATTTCCTGTTGCTTGGTCCTCCGCTCAAACTAAGAGGGAGCTGGTTCCACTCCCTTCAGTCAGATCCCCTAAAAGCAAGATAAGCAAAAGGCACATTTCATTCAAGACTGGAAATGAGAACCCAAGTTAAAGGTTTTCCAGCCCTTCCAAGAGCCAAGACAGAAGTGATGAAGTTGTGGGATGAGTTAGAGAGAATGTGTTTTACCTGCTGAGAACGGCATTAAAACGATACCGAGGCCATGACAGGAACATAAATAAAACAAATGGGGACATCTCCAGGTAAGAGTTCCTCTTTCTGGCTCTGAGGTTTGAAGGCAAATGGAAACATAACAGCTGACACTCAATCCAAAGGTATAATGGAAGTAAAACCTTTGGCAATAATCAGTCGTGAGCTAGCGCTAGTCCTTGAAAGTGTTCCTTGCCCTGATCCAACATTTTCTCATCCAATTGATCCTAGAAACAAGTCTGTAAGAAAGGCATTGACAGCATTATTATCCTCATTTTACAGGTGGGGATACTGAGGCTCAGAAACATTAAGGGAATCCAGATCATAGGGTCATCAATCCAGAGCTAATAGAGGTTTTAGGGGTTATTAAATCCAATGCTATTGCTTTACAGGTGGGGAGTTGAGAACCAGCAAGATGGTGGAGTTTGCCCAAAGTCACCGAGGTAGGAAGTGTCAGAAATGGGATTGAACCCTCAACCTCTCCCAGCTCCAGGTCAAACTCTGTTTCCATGATAGGAAAGAGATTTTCATAGGAGATAAATAACATTCAGACCTTGGGCTACATTCAAGCCAGTTACCCCATGAGTATAAAAGATCTTTCCATTTGGAGCAAGAGAAGAAAGGAGAGGGAATGAGGAAGTGGAAGCCCTCTTCCCATTTGGCTTTTTTATTTTAAATTTCTCTAATGGCATCTACAAGTTTGGGTCAGCACCATACAGTTCCCCATGAGGACTAATAATCACAAGAACATAAAAGTGGTCTCTTCCTGGCTTTGTGCTCCTGTCAATACATACAACTTAGAGGATTGAGCAATTAACTCTGATGGATTTCTTTTCTCATCTCCAATGCCCTTTAATTTACAGGAAAAAGACAAATTTATACATGTTAAATTGGGAGCAGATAATATTTTTGTAGGTAAGCTCAAAAGTGAGTGATTTGATTACAGAAGTACTAATGTACTAACAGACAATATATTTTAGATTTCAGATAATTATACAGAAATGGAAGTAATTGGTGAATTTCCTAAATTGATTTCTTGATTTTTTTTAAATTTTTACTTTCTTTCTTAGAATTAAGTATTGATTCCAAGGCCGAAGAGCATTAAGGGCTAGGTAAATAGGGTTAAATGACTTGCCCAAGGTCACACAGTTAGGAAGTACACAAAGCCAGATTTGAACCCAGGCTTTCCATCTCCAGACCTGGCTCACTGAGCACATAGCTGCCCTGAATTTCTTGAATTTAGATAGATTATTTGGTTCATTACAAAATTTACTAACCTATCTTATTCCTCAACATTCAAGTTCTTCCTTTCTAAATAATCTCTTCTGAAATCAAACTCATTCATTTTGACAGGACTTGGGCACTGTGGGTGTAGACTGTAGTATACACCATCAAACATGGTCACTATGTTGGGTTTTTTGCTTAACTGTGACAAATAAGAGCTCTGGGATGAGGCAGGGGCAAGTCTCTTAACCTCTGTTTGCCTCACATTCCTCAACTGCAAAATAGGAATCATAATAGCATCTACTCAGAGGATTGTTGTGAAGATCAAATGATAGCACATTTGTAAAGGGCTTAGCACACTGCCTCCTATACTAGGTGCTAAATAAATCTGTTCTTCCCTCTCTGCTCTCCTCAGTCCACGAAGGAAAAGCTTTAATTGTTAAGAATTCTTTTCTCATACCAAGTCAAAATATTTTTCTTTGTAACCTCTAGTCACTGATGCCGAGTCTGCTCTCTGGGGCTGAACGGAATAAGTCAAATCCTTCCATCACACAACCCTTTAAATACTTGAATGTAGCTCTCATGTCTCCCCTGAGTCTTCTATTTTCCAGATTATACACTCTCAGTTTCTTCAAGGAATCAGCCTGCATCATGGACATGAGCTCTTTCACCTCTCTATTCCTGGAAATATGGAAATGATTCTGATGTAAAAACAAAAGGTATCAATAAAACAATAAAAAAGAAATAAGGAATCTCCTCTCTGCTACCTTTTGACCAAGTCAATGGAGACTTGATAAACCCTTTGGATGGGTCATACAAGGAGAAAGTATTCGTCCTTTCTCCATTGTGGGAGGTTAAGACAATTCCTGCAAATACCAGACTCCCCTTTGGAAGCAAAGGTACCTGAAGTCTTGAAGGATAGTGGGGGATGATCGACTACACTGCATAGGTCATGTTGAACAATTATTTTTACCCTGTCAGTCTCTTGGCTCATGGATTATTTACAGAGTGTTTCATAACAGTCTGATCATCCAATTCTCTTACTAAGGCAGTGGCCGAGAAGAAAATTTAGTCTTGTTAAAAGCTCTTGAATTCAGATCACAGTTATTGAGAAATCACAATCATTTAGAGCATCTGCTCAATCACACAGACCCAGTAGGCACATTCCACTAGGTCAGTATAAATCACATAAAGCCAAGAATCCTCACATTCTGGGAGATGGGAAAAGGAGCTGGGCCTGGGACTGAGATAGTTTTACTGAGGAGTAAACAAGTAGCTAAGAATTAGTAAAAGGAGAACATTACACACTCCACTAAAGTTTATCTTTAAAACACTTAGCACTAGATAGATAGATAGATAGATAGATAGATAGATAGATAGATAGATAGATAGATAGATAGATGAATGGATGGAAAGAAAGAAAGAAAGAAAGAAAGAAAGAAAGAAAGAAAGAAAGAAAGAAAGAAAGAAAGAAAGAAAGAAAGAAAGAAAGAAAGAAGAAAGAAGAAAGAAAGAAAGAAAGAAAGAAAGAAAGAAAGAAAGAAAGAAAGAAAAAAGAAAGAAAGAAAGAAAGAAAGAAAGAAAGAAAGAAAGAAAGAAAGAAAGAAAGAAAGAAAGAAAGAAAGAAAGAAAGAAAGAAAGAAAGAAAGAAAGAAAGAAAGAAAGAAAGAAAGAAAGAAAGAAAGAAAGAAAGAAAGAAAGAAAGAAAGAAAGAAAGAAGGAAGGAAGGAAGGAAGGAAGGAAGGAAGGAAGGAAGGAAGGAAGGAAGGAAGGAAGGAAGGAAGGAAGGAAGGAAGGAAGGAAGGAAGGAAGGAAGGAAGGGAGGGAGGGAGGGAGGGAGGAAGGAAGGAAATTAAATAAATGAAACATTTATTAAATGTTGACCCTGTACTAGACAATGATCTATGCTCTGGAATTACACTTATAAGCAAACAAGATAATTCTTACATTCAAAGAGTTTACATTACATTCAAAGAGGGGAAAACAACACATAAAAGGGAGGTCAAATATGTCTGGTAAGGGTCACAAAGTTGGAGCAACAGGCCTGACAAGGAGACAGAGGAAGCCTGGAGAGAATAAAGCTGGAAGTGAAGGGAGGTCCCCCATGAAATGGGGGCAGTGTTGTATAATGGGGGAAAGCACTCATTTTGAACCCAGAAGGCCTGGTGACAAGAGTCAACTCTACCATTTACAACCTATTTGATCCTAGGAAAGTCCCTCAATTTCTCTGGGCCTTACCTTCCTTCTATGAAATGAAGAGAAAACTAGATGACCTTTGAGATCCTTTCCAACTCTAAATCTATGATCCAATGAATCCTATAGACTCTCTTTCTTTGAACCTGTAAATAATTGGAATAAGTATTCAATGAAGAATATTTCCCAATCTGAGAGCATCATAAGAGAAATAAAATCCTCTTTTCCCACAAAAAAAAAGTTAATTCTAAAACAGTTCAATTAAGGAAAGTGTTATTTATGGTCGTTATCCAAACCCATTCATAGAAATTGACTAGGGGGCTTTCTTTAAAAGTATCTCCATATAGATTTTTAAATCCACAGAGACACAGATCTTATAAATATTGAGATGATGTGACTCCCCTGAAAACATTAGAAATGGTTCAGTATTTATGAATGATGACCAAGGACAGCTGCTTACCCACTCCCTGAGATTAACAAATTATTGTTGAAGTGGGAGGGAGATTTTCTGAAATACATAGAGGGAGTGGGATGGGGCAGTCAAAGAGTGGGAAAATTTAACTTTTGACTTGATCAAAACAGCATAATCTTTGTTGAAATGCACAAACAGAATTCTCCATGGATGACAAAGCAAATCTTTTCTGGTATGGAAGGAATCAGAATAGATACTTAAAATTTAATTGAAAAGCAGCCACACATGCATTTTTGTCTATATGTAACCAAAACTCAGCTTAATTCTTTATTTCAACCCTTGATACTGAAAAACATGCAAGTCCCCTTTGCTGGTTCAATTGCCTACTCACATTACTTTAATCATTCATTTTGAGCTGATTTAAGATTTTATGCTCTCTCTCTCTCTCTCCCTCTCTGTGTCTGTGTGTGTCTCTCTGTCTCTGTCTCTCTGTCTCTGTCTCTCTCTGTCTCTCTCTCTCTCCCCTGACATCATTATAAATATCAATTATGATTGTAGATGAAGATGGTAAAGAAGTTCAGGATAGACTTGGGAATTCCTCTGATTGCATTTTCCCTTCACTGATAGAGATCACTGCCCTTCCATGTCTTCCCATGCTGGGTGATTTATGTCCATATTTTCTCATAAGTCCTACATATATGATCTACCTAAGAAATTAGAAAAATGGATTAGGCTAAAAGACAAAAGCTGTTCCAAAAGGATCAACCCTAGTACTATGAGTAAAAGGAGGAAAAATAAAAGGAGATGGATAATGGCCAGCAGAAGGGTAGATAGATAGAGGTTGTTCAATGATGACAAATAGCCTGTTCACCCCATTCTTAGGAAAAAGATTCCAAGAGGCAAAAACCAAATACTGATTTGGATAAAATGCAGAGTGCATGAGAATGATTTGTTCCAACTTGATCCAATCTCTGGCCTTCCTCTTCAGCTTTAGGAGAGCACACGACTTTGAATAAGCTTTGAAGACTGTCTCAGTAACAATAATGGAAAGTCAGGGGATGGAGAGTATCAGCCCCATCCACATCAGTTTTTTTTCTATATTGTGCTTGCTTACATAAACTGAAATAAATACTTATAATTCTTACCTCTAATGTCAAGGGTACTCCCTTCCATTTTATTGCCTGCTGAACAAAGTTCAAACCACTTAACCTGGCATTTGTGGCTTTCCACGATCTAGACTTTCCCTAGCTTTCCAGTCTTAAATCATAACATAATACACCTCAGTGAAACACAGAACAATACGGCAAACATTTCATAAGCACATTCTCTATGTAGACTGTCTGCCTAAGTACTAAGGGAAGAAATAGATCTAGCAAAGCCATGGTCCTCGCTCCCAGTTTAAGTAAGCTTCTAGAAGGCAGGCACTACTTATCATCTGCCCTCCTATCCCCTAGGATCTTCTACTATGCCCTGCAAGAAAGCTTAAGAAATGTGTACTGGATTGACTTGCATTTTCAAGGCATTTACAGTATAATAACTGGCAGGGAGGGAACAAGATACCCAGACACACAGCTGTAGAATACAATATTATGACAAGTGAATTAAATATGATAGGTAATTTGCAAAATCAATTCAACAAATTTACTTTCTTTGGGACCCAATCATTCAGTACAAATGCTGATTGAAGCAGTGGCACAGAAGGGGTGCTCCAAAGAGACTGTAAGAAGGGCAGGAATTAAGGTGGCAGCAGTACTGAGCTTTGAAGAACAAAAATAAAATTTCAATAGACAGAGATGGAAGGGAAATTGACTCCAAGCATGAATTGAATGTGCAAAGCTGTGAAAATGTAGGAAAAAAGACAAGAAACAGTAAAATTTGATTAGCACATAGAAAGAATTAGAAATTAGAGTGAATTAAAGCTGGAAAGTTTTTTGTTGCTATTGTTTTGTTTGTTTGTTTTACACAGATCCCATCTGATGTAGTTAGAAGCCCAATTGTGGAAGACTAGGATAGTCCAGATAGGAGTTTATACTTAATCATATTTGGCAATTGGGAGCCACGGAAGGTTTTTTAGCAGGGAAGTGACATGTTTAGACTTATATGTTACAAAGATACTTCTGCTGGTGTATGAAAGATAGCTTAAAGGTAGAAGAGACTGTTAAACAATGGAATGAGTTTGGACACTAGTACACAAATCCCGGTAATGAGGAAATCACTTTTTCTGAAGTGGTAGGAGAAACTGAAGGGAAGAAGAGCAGTCAGGAGATGGTTATACTAGTTCAGACAAGAGATGAAAAGGGATATTATTGGGAGGAAAAATCACTGGATGTGGCAGCTGATTTGAAGCTGGAAAGGGGGCAGGTGGAGAAGTTTTAAGGAAGTTTGTCAAGATGGCATGATTTTATGAACTAAACGTGAATATAAAGAATTTTCTCAAAGATCAGGTAGTGCTACTCTAATAAACAATCAAACCAATTAAAAGTCTACACTGATTGATCAGTGCCTTGTTTAGATGACTAATTCATTCTAACAATGTTTCATTAAGATGTGAAGTTCAATATTCTAATTGATCTAATTTTAAGTGTTTCTAATCAAAAGCTCTTAAAGTCATCTCTAGCAAATGAGAAGCAATTTGATGCAGACTGTCTTGGAAGGTCCAGGAGTTGGAGTTTCTCTTAAGACATACTAAGGGAGTCTAGTATGAATTTCAATCATTTTCTCTAAACCCTGCTTCTGAATTACTCTGCTTTGGCTGAGGTAGGACTCCAGCCTCAGGGTTTCCTTTGAATACATAACACTCAGTTCTAGATTGCCCCATCTAAAAATCACCCCAAATTGCTAGCATGTTTGGTTACTCATCAGCAAATTCTCAGAGAGTACAAACAAAAGTTCTGAAGATAAAGTCTGAGGACAAAAAATAAAATACTGCTTTACGCTACAAAGAATAGACACAATGAATTGAGTACTGAATCTGGAGTCAGCAGGTCATTTCTTTCTAAGTTCAAATCTGGCCTCGGATGCTGACTAGAATCCTAAACCTGATTAAGCCTTAACTTAACCCGGTTTGCCTCAGTTTCTCATTTGTTTAAAAAGTGGGCTAGAGAATTAAATGGCAAACCACTCTAGTATCTTTGCCAAGAAAACCCAAAAAATGAGGTCCAAGGGAGCTGGACCTGACTAAACAAAAATCGTTAAGCCCCTGAACACCCGTCTTTCAGACTCTCCTATTTCTATCAAGGGCACTACCACACTTCCATTAACCCAACTTCCCAAACTCAGTGTCATCTGCATTCTTCCCTTTCCCTCCCTCCACACATCCAATCAATTGCCAAGTCTTAGCAATTCTTCTTCCACATCTCTCTCATCTGTCCCCTTCTCACTACCCACATGGCCAACACCCTATTTCAGGTCCTCATTACCTCTTGCCTAGATTATTACATTTTTACCATCTTGACTGATTTCCCTGCTCTAAGACTCTCGCCTCTCTGATCTATCTTCCACACAGCTACTAATAGAATTTTCCTAAACTCTACAGTCTGACCACATCACTCCCCAACTCATAATATCCAGTGGCTCCCTGCTACCTCAAGAACAAAATACAAACTCCTCCATCTGCCATTTAAAGTCCTTTGAAAACTGGTACTGTCTTATCCTTGTACTTCTCCCTTTTACATACTCTATGGTCCTGCCAAACTCAATTTCATTCTGTTTTTCATAAATGATATTTCACCTCTCATTTCCATCCCTTTGCAAAAACTGTTCCTTGCACCTGGAAGGCACTCCCTCCTCACCCCTGTCACTTAGAACCCCAATTTTCTTCAAATTTCAAATAGCATACATTTCTACAAGAGCCTTTTTTTGATCCTTTGTCCAGTACCTACTGCCACCTGCCAAGTTCTTCCCTAAAAAATTACCATATATTTATATAAAATTATAACATATATTTACTTAATATTTAGTCATATTAATGTTTATATTATTTATACTTATATAAATACTATTATTTAGATTTATATAAAAGTATGTCATTTTAAACTATTTTATACATGTTGTATATGTCTTATATATAGTTATTTGTATATGTTTTATTTCCCCCTATAGAGTGTTGTCTCCTTGAAGGCAGAAATTATTTCATTTTTATTCTTTAATTCCAAGAACATAACACAGGACTTGGAATACAGTGGACACTTATTAAATACTTGCTAACTGATTGATCAATTGATCAATTGGTTGATTGATATAGGTCAGCCTAGGTCACAGAAGTATAACAGACCCAGGTATAATCCAAGGTCAGACAGATCACAGCTTCTGTCAATCAACCCAGTCTGGATCTTGTTAGTATACCACACTAGGCAGGATCATTAGATAAAGCCTAACAGGCCAGTCTCAGCAAGGTTTCAAGCAGGCAACAAAGACTTAATTAGGTCCTATGGCAGTACCAAGGAGAGTTCCCAATGACTGAGGCCTTTATTCTGGGCAGCACTGGCTAACTGCTGAGCCCTGACCTAGGGCATAACTTAGTAGACTGGAGGACCTGGACTATTCAGAGCAAACTGTGCTCTCCTATTCAACTCTAAGCAAAAAAATTATTAATCACTTATTCTGTCCAAGACCTGGTGGTACAGACCCAAAGATGAAAAACTATTTACGTGTCCATGTGGCGCTATGTGAGATGTTAAACATATTACATGAATAAGTATAACACACATTAGAAAATGGATGACTATGGAAGGGAATTCAAAAAGAAAGACATTAGAAACTCAAAAAAATTAGATGAATCCGGGGAGGGGTGCGTGGAGAAAGTTGGTGACAAAATGGAAGCTGAGAGAGTAGGTTATTCTTCCTAGAATTTTAGAAATAAAGAAATATTGAGAGGGCACAAAAGAAGACCACAAAGTCAAGGGAAGTTTGTGGGGTTGTTCAGTTTTGTTTTCTGTTTGTTTCTTTTTGAGATGGGGAAATGTGACTGAGTTTATGGGTGGAAAGGAAGAAACTAGCTAGGAGATATAAGACATAAGGGCATTACTGGCATAATACAATCTCAGAGAGTATAGAGCGGGGCTTCGAGAAAGCAGACAAAGGAATTCGTTTTATTATCTAAGGGAGGGGAATGGAGAAAAAAGAGAGGAATGATACAGAGGCTTTGATGGAGATGGGGGAAGAGATGGAAGAGTTCATCTTGAAAAGCCTGGATCTCAGTAAAATTAGAAGTCTACTGGGGAGAAATGAAGACTAAAATGAGAAAATTGGAGGAAAGAAAAACTTGGAGCAATGTGATAGGGGTGAATTTATAAATGGACTTCCATGCAATAATAAGGACCTAGTTGAAGCTGGCTATCATGAATGCCCCAATAAGCATGATTTTATGATCTACTATAGAAATGCTGTGCTGTTCAGGAAAGGAAGCAGAGAAGATTAATGATGTTGGCCATTTGAGGTTAGGATTAATAGAAGAGGAACAATGAAAGATCAGAGTGGTAGGAAATTCTAGAAGAGAGTGAATTGTTGAATGGTCAAGACTGTGAGAAGTGGGGTATGATCCTAGCGCATAAATGAACTAGGAAATAAAGGATTGAGAGATGTGAGCAAATTCAGGAGGATAAGCTTGGTCAGGTGAAAAGTTCAGAATTCAAGATCTTGGAAGAAAAGTAGATTTAAATAATACTAAGGTCAGTGGTAAGTAGAATTAGTGTGGAGAACAAAGTAATAGAATTCAAACAAGTTAAGGAACTAAGAGATGGGAGCCTATGAAGAGTCATCAACATTAATATTAAAGTCACAAAATGATATTGTAAGGAGAAGAAATTAAGGAAGACTATAAACCAAGTGCTGAAAACTTTGGGATTGTTCTTGAAGTTAGTAGATGGAAGTAACAAGGAGCAGGCAAAGTGGTAGAATTGTATCCAATTAAGTTCAAAGGACTAGAGATGATCAAGAGATGAAAATAAAGAAATGGTAAGAAAGTATCAATGGAAATCAAAGAACAGACTCACACTTTCTCCTAGCCTAAAAAATAGGATATATGGAAGCAACAATAGCCAATTCTGGGGAGCACAGCAAGCATTTTTTTTTTCAGAGAAACTCCAAATGTCAGTTATTGAGAAAAATTTCAAAATGGAAGTTTAAGAAAGAGATATTCCCAGCTTTTGGGACAAAAATCCACTATTTCATAAAAACTGCTGGGAAAATTGGAGGACAGTGTGGGAAAGATTAGGTTTAGATCAACACCTCACACCCTACACCAAGATAAATTCAAAATGGGTGAATGGCTTGAACATAAAGAAGGAAACCATAAGTAAATTGGGTAAACACAGAATAGTATACATGTCAGACCTTTGGGAAGGGAAAGACATCAAAACCAAGCAAGACTTAGAAAGAGTTACAAAATGCAAAATAAATAATCTGGAATACATCAAATTAAAAAGTTTTTGTACAAACAAAGCCAATGTAACTAAAATCAGAAGGGAAGCAACAAATTGGGAAACAATCTTCATAAAAATCTCTGACAAAGGTTTAATTACTCAAATATACAAAGAACTAAATCAATTGTACAAAAATCAAGCCATTCTCCAATTGACAAATGGGCAAGGGACATGAACAGGCAGTTCTCAGCCAAAGAAATCAAAACTGTTAATAAGTACATGAAAAAGTGCTCTACATCTCTTATAATCAGAGAGATGCAAATCAAAACAACTCTGAGGTATCACCTCACACCCAGCAGATTGGCTAACATGACAGCTATGGAAAGTAATGAATGCTGGAGGGGATGCGGCAAAGTGGGGACACTAATGCATTGCTGGTGGAGTTGTGAATTGATCCAAGCCATTCTGGAGGGCAATTTGGAACTATGCCCAAAGGGTGATAAAAGACCATCTGCCCTTTGATCCAGCTATAGCACTGCTGGGTTTGTACCCCAAAGAGATAATAAGGGGAAAGACTTGTACAAGAATATTCATAGCTGCACTCTTTGTGGTGGCCAAAAACTGGAAAACGAGGGGATGCCCATCAATTGGGGAATGGCTGAACAAATTGTGGTATGTGTTGGTGATGGAATACTATTGTGCTAAAAGGAATAATAAAGTAGAGGAGTTCCATGGAGACTGGAACGACCTCCAGGAAGTGATGCAGAGCAAGAGGAGCAGAACCAGGAGAACATTGTACACAGAGACTGATACATTGTGGTACAATTGAAGGTGATGGACTTCTCCATTGGTGTCAATGCAATGTCCCTGAACAATCTGCAGGGATCTAAAAAAATATTATCCACAAGCAGAGGATAAACTGTGGGAGTAAAAACACCGATGAAAAGCAACTGCTTGACTACAGGGGTGGAGGGGATATGACTGAGGAGAGACTCTAAATGAACACTCTAGTGCAAATACCAACAACATGGAAATGGGTTAGAAACAGGAACACATGTGATAACCAGTGGAATAGTGCGTCGGCTATGGGAGAGGGAAGGGTGGTGGGGGGGGGGAGGAAAAGAAAATGATCTTTGTTTCCAGTGAATAATGTTTGGAAATGACCAAATAAAATAATGTTTAAAATAAAAGAAAGAGATATTAAGAGAAATTGTTTGACAGGATGGTTGGTTTTGAATTAGAGATGAAGCCCTAAAATCTTGGCATCTTAGATCTATGATCTCTATACCTCCAAGTCCCCAAGAGGAATTGGAAGAGACCATAGAGAGCAGTCAATCCAGCCCCTTGTTTTACCTATGAAGAAGTTGAGGCTCAGAAAAATGAAACAGTTTGTTCATTGTCACATAGCAAGTTAAATCAAATAAGAGAATTTATTTTAAGCACTAAACAATAAAGCATAAAAAAATCAACTACTATGAGTCAGATATCCCAAAAAGATTAAAACCAGAAAGAAAGGTGCCATATACATTCTAATATCCAGAATAGTATTGTGTGATAGCAAATACCTGCAAACAAAGTGGAACTCCATCAATTGGGGAATGGCTAAACAAGTTATGAAATATGAGTATTATAGATAATTTCTTTCACTTTAAGAAGATGTGTATGTACATAAAGATATATAAAGAATTAGGAGACATATGTGAAGACATATGAACTGATGGCCGAACAAAGTAAACAAAACCAGGGAAACAATATCCACAAATGATTTCCACAATATAAATTTAAAGAGCAAAGGCCAAAATAATTAATCATTATTAATATTATTATTATCACATTATGAATCTGAATGATATGTATGTATAATGGTCAAGTTTATCCCTGAAAAAGAGATAAAAAATGCAATATCCTCCTTTTTTTGGCAGGGATGGGAAGGAGGTAGTTCCACGTGTGAAACACTGAAGAAGCTGTCATTATTAGTCAATGTGCTGATTTTGCTGACCACCTTTTTTCCCCTCTTTTTCTTTTACTACAAGGGGTGGCTCAGTGGATAGTGGAAGGAGGAGGGATATATTCATAAATTGAGGCAAAATAGCAAATAAATTTTATTTTTATTGTTAGTGACAAAGCCAAGAAGACTAGATTTCAGGTCTACCGGGTCCTCCTCCAGTGATCTTCAGTAGACCATTTATTTCATCATCAAGGTCTTTGTTGTCTTCCTCAAACAAGTTCAAGTCATAAAAGGAGGTGTTATTCTGGTAGAGATACTGGCAGAGGGTGTTTAGAGAGATAGAAATATATTGTATATGCAAATTACTTAATTGTAATAATAACTTAAAAGTAATTCAACCAAGATCCTTCAAATGGGAGTCATTGAAAACCTTATTTCTAAAACCAGTAAGAAAACAAATTGAAAATATCAGTAACCATCATGTTTTGAAGCGGCAAACACATTTCTTCATTAGGAGTATACAAAGAAAAATTTACCCCACACCCAGAACACTGCCCTCTCCAAGGTTCCACCGGTTCATGAAGATGAATTCTCTCTACAACATCCCCACAAAATGATTATCCAATTTGTTTCCCTAAAGAAATCAGCTGAGGTGGATCTGTTTCTACTTCAGCAGTTAATTTTACTTTTGAACAGTTCACATTGTTAAGTTCTTCCCAACATAAAGTCAAAATCTATCTTTTTTGCAATTTCCATTCTGCTTGTATCACATAAACATCTTAAATTAGCACATCCCAAACTGGGCTTATTATCTTTCCCCCTAAATCCTCCCCACTTCCTCTATTGTGCAGAGAACCACCATCCTCTGATTCACCCAGGCTTCCAGCCTGATTGTCATCCTGGACTCCTCACCTTCTCTCGCCCACCATAACCAATCAGTTGTCAAGTCCTATTATTTCTATCTTCATAACATCTGTCACTGCTACCACCAGCGTGTAGGTCCAAATTCCATCATGCCTAGACTTTTGCAATAGCCTTCTGGTTGGTCTCCCTGCCTTCAGTATCTCCCCATTCCAATCTATCTTCCACAAGACTATCAAGTTGATATTCTTTTTTTTTTTAAACCCTTACCTTTCATCTTAGAATCAATATTGTGAATTGGTTCTAAGGCAGAAGAGTGGTAAGGGCTAGGCAATGGGGGTCAAGTGACTTGCCCAGGGTCACACAGCTAGGAAGTGTCTGAGGCCAAATTTGAACCCAGGACCTCCCATCTCTGGGCCTGGTTCTCAATCCACTGAACCATTCAGCTACACCCTCAAGTTGATATTATTAAAGGACAAGTCTGGCCAGATTACCTTCCTATTCAGTTAACTTCAGTGACTCCCTGTTTCATTTTTTAAATCCTCCATAATCTGTTCCCTTTCTCCCTTTCCAGGATCTTCACATCTTGCTTCTCTCTGCTTACTCTTCCATACAGTGCTTCCCTTGTGTTCCTTAGAAAAGATACTCCATCTCCTGAGTGTGGACATTTTTACTTGCTGTTTTCCATGCCTAAACTCTTTCCTTCCTCATCTCTGACTTGGCTTCCCTGGATTGCTTCAAGTCTCTGCCAAAGTCCCACCTTCAGCAAGAGGCTATTCCCAGTCTCCCCCAAATGTGAAGCCTTCCCGTGGTGGGTTATCTCTAATCAGTCTAATACATAACTTGTTTGCATGTAGCTATTTGCAGATGCTCCCCCATTGGACTGTGAGCTCCTTGGGAAAAGTCTTCCGACCTTCCTGCATCCCCGACACTTAGTATAATGCCTGGCACATATTGGGCTTTTATAAAATGCTAGTTAATTGACTGCTTCAGATTCTTCCATCTGGAGCCAAGTAGAAGTCGAATGTCACTTTCGCATGACAGGCCTTCAAACATGAAGACAGCCATCACATCTTGTGCCTTCCTAAGCCTTCTCTTCTCCAGGCTAGGCATAGTCAGCGCCTTCATTACAGCCTCACATGATGTGATCGGGGGGTCTGCCACCATCCTGGTTAATTTATGGAATATTTCACTTATTCTCTTATAACTTACTGTCATGACAAAATTTGGATACACACGCACTTATGCCTGCGCATACACTTTGTTCTTAAATTGCTTTCATGTTTTTCTAAACTCCCAATATCTTCCCTTCTCTTGTTGGTTCAATCTGCATAAAGCATGTTATGCAGGACGAATCTTTTCTGCTCTCTTTCTTCTCTCTCCCCATGAAGTCCCGTAGAAATGACAAGAGAATGACAAGCCAGCCTCCTACCCCTAAAGGACAGAATTGGGGAAGAAGAAATCCAGAAGCCAGATTCCTCAGGAGACTTTCATCTTCCTTCTCTGAACAATAATCAGAGGAGATCAGACAATAGCAGGTACCTGCTATGAAGAAAGACCTTCTGAAATGACAGCTCTGGGCTATCAGGATCACCTTCATTACCCCCACCATCTCATTGTCTAGAATCGAGGAAGCTTGCTAGACTGTGGCACCTGGGCCAGTGCTAGTACGAGTACTGAGAACCCTCCAAGGCATCATTCTAAGCTATTCATATTCTGCCAATATATATATATTGGGCTGATGCCCAAAGAAAGGGCATCAGCAGAGAGGATGAGACCCATTCCTAGGGAGGCAGGTGATAGAGTCTTTTAGTCTTAAGTCAACACCCAAGATTTCTTGGGTTTCACAGTTTAACATCAGGTGCTAGAACCAAAAGGTTAATAATAAGAATAATAATAGACATCCATGGAAATAGCTGCACTGATGGCTACCCGAGGGTTTCTGTTGGGATCATAGTATTTTGTTAGACTCAGACTCACATTATCGCCTGCCAAGAATCTAGTGCCAAGATCCTGACTGTATTATCCAATGTATAATAACTCCCTCCCTACTGTGTGCCACTCTGCAAGTGTGAGCAGCCTGCTATTGCTGCCTTTATCAAAGTCATTGAGAAAAATAGTAAGAAATACAAGGCTAAACACAGTTTAGCCTTGGTTCTCTCCAGGACTGACTTTCTCAGGTGACATCAAACCATTCATGGCTGACAACTCTTTGGATCCAGCCATTCACTTAATTCTAAATCCACCTCACTCTACTGTTGCTTAGCCTTACTTAGCCTCAAGTCTTCTTCGCATAAAGAGCATGAGAAATTTGTCAAACATGTAAATGGTCCTCCTGCAAATGCCAAGGATTATATCAAATTTATCACGCCAAGATCAAAGCAATCGGGACACAAAGAGTCAAAGAAAATTAGAAAGGATTCTCCATCTGACTTTAAGGTTTAATGTAGCCTTCCTGCTGCTTCAACCATAAAAACTTGTGGAGGGATCAATGAGGAAACAGGTTCAGGGTGTAGAAAGATAGACGTGGGAATCAGACTCCCAGCTCTTCCACATATGAGCTGTGTGGCTTTGGACAAATCAGCTAAGCTCTCTGTGCTTCTATTTCTTCACCTATAAAGGGAGAAAGTTAGACTAAGATGTCTGAGGTCCTTAAGGAAACATATTAGCTATGATCTTAATATGTTCTTTTCCTCAATTTCTTTGTTCTCTGTAAAAGCAAAAGCCTTCCTAGGAAATAACACTTTAAGTCATGGATGTATAAGTTCCTTTCCCTGGGATTTGACAGAAGAGGAACCTTGAGGGCAGGGAGGGGTTCTTTTTGGTCTTTGTAGCTCCAGTACCTGGATCTTGGTAGACATTCGTCAAACTCTCCATTGTTGATGGATTGATGAAAGCAGTGAAGGTCCAATGGGGTAGAAGGCAGGGGGGTGGGGCTGGGAACTCATCCTACTTCACCTAATTTACAACTAACAAACAGTACTTATATTCTGATAATTACCAAAAATACAAATCTAAGAGAAAATGGAAGATGGAATCAGGGGCAACTCTTCTGTCTCTTGAACCCAAAAATCTCTATTCCTGGTTTATTCTGAAGCAGTGCTACTGAAAATCAAACAAAACCAAAGCCACCAAGGATCCCTCCAGGCTGAGGATTGACTTGGTTTTAAAAATGGAATGTTATGGGGGCAGCTGCATAGCTCAGTGGATTGAGAGCCAGGCCTGGAGACAGGAGGTCCTGGGTTCAAATGTGGCCTCAGACACTTCCCAGCTGTGTGACCCTGGGCAAGTCACTTAACCCCCATTGCCTAGCCCTTACCACTCTTCTGCCTTACCCAATACACAGTATTGATTCCAAGATGGAAGGTAAGGGTTTTTTTTTTAAAGGAATATTATCCTGTGTAAGCAATATGCCTCATTTCACATAAAGAGGAAATATGTATTATATGATAATATATGTGCAACCTGTGCCATATTACCTGCCTTCTTGGGGAGGGGAGGCAGAACACAAAACAGGGGGTGAGGAGACAGATTTTTGGACATAGCTTATTTAAGGATTTGTTTCTCTTGGATAATCATATTTATTCTAGTAATTACCTATTACAACAAATCATATTTATATCATTGTGATGTTTCATATTATATTGTTATATATTTAAAAATGAAAATAAACATCTGTGCTTTCAAAAAGTATTATCTATGTTTTATTATATTTTTATTTATCTTAAGTATTTCCTGATCTCATTTTGGTCCGGCTCTGACCATCCTCAGGAGTGCCGTGGTCCACATAAAGCCCACTGACTCTGTGTTGGAAACTCTCCTCTCTGGAGTAGACTTAAGCTGCCTTTATTTTACTTTTTTTTTTGAGCTGCTCATTTGCAAAAACAACAACAATAAGAATTGACCAAAGGGTATTTATTGTCAGAGGCCACAATTTAATCCACAAATTATTCTCTGAACATATTTGGAAAGACTCAAAAGGCATGCAGAATTAGAGAATGCCTTTGGCTTTAGCCAGTCCCCACTAGGTGCTTTCTGCATGAATCATAAATAAAATATTCCTCACACCAAGTGATACTATTTTACATAGACAAAACTCATAATTTCTTTTTATTGAAAAGATTTGGACAGTTGGATATTATTTATGGTTTTAATTTGTCTGCACCAGTAAATAATATCCCACTTAGCAATGGCTTCCCAGCAAAAACAGAAGGAACTCTAACCAAAAAAAAAAAAAAGCCTTATTCATTCATTCACTTGTTCACATGAGGGACAGCACAGCCTAGTAGATAGTGGACCAATTCTGGAGTCAGACCTGGATTTGAATTCTGCTTCTGATACATATTTGCTGTGTGACCCTGGACAAGTCACATAAGTTTTCATCATGGAAAAAGTGTCTATTTTTTTGATCTAGGTCTATGACTTCTTCTGAATGGGGAATTCCTAAGATGGAGAAACTCTTTTAGCGAATAATCACTACATTTATGTAGCACTTTGAGGTTTGCAATGAACTTTGCAAACATCATCTCATCGGACTCTCACAACAACCTGCACACCTTTGAGTCAAGTTCTATGGTTATCTCCATTTTGTGGATGAGGAAACTAAGGCAGACAAAAGTTAAGTGACTTGCTCAGGGTCACACATCTAGTAAGTGTCTGAGACTGGATTTGAACTCAGGTCTTTCAGGTCCAGCCCTCTAACCATTGTATTCTCTGTTCTACAATTTCTAGAATGAGAGCCTGAGACACAAAGAGGTTGAATTACCTTGCTTTAAGCCGCACAACCAGTATGTATCATAAGCAGGACTTATACTCTGCTCCTTTATCAATATGTCAGTAAGTGTATGTATGTATAATGTATTGTGTAAGGCATATATATATGCCCGTGTACTTAATATGTTACATGTATATATGTATTGAATGTATATGTGTGTAGATTGTGCCTACATATTTAGTTTGTGTGTGTATTAAATATATATGTGTATTTGGTATAAGTATAGTATGCATATATGGACTGTGTGACGAGTACATGTGTATATGTAGCCTGTGTGTGGTGTGTGTGTCATGTGTGTATCATATGTGTGTATGTGCATGTCTGTGTGTAGTTAGTGGTGTGTCCCCACTCCCACGGGGCGCCCAGCAATTAGCCGGTGCTCTGCTTTCCCCTTTATCTTCCCAGCCCATAAAGCCAGAGCCCCCGTCTAACCCGGAGGGCAGGTTCAGGAAATAGGACTGAGCATGACAGTGAATAAAGGGCTTCTTCTCCTCTGCTGTCTGTTTTCTGGAGGCATTAATCCACGAGTGACTTTGGGACATTGTCAATCCGCCCTGTTAGGTTTCATTAAGCATGCCAGCCTGTCTTTGCAGGCACTAAAGTAATGAGATGCCCATCTAGCTTTCCAGCCCCAGGACACCGGACTTCCCTCCCTCTCTTCTGGGTTTCCACCCAAGAGCTCTCACCTCACACTGGGCACTCCAATTCCCACCTCCATGCCTTTGCACTGGTTGCCCTCATTCCCATGCCCAGAATGCCCTTTCTCTTTATTTCTACCTCTTGGGCTTCCCCAGCTTCCTCTGAAACAGCCTATGAACTATCCCCTGAGGAAAGATTTTCCTGAAACCCCCCTTTGTTAGAGCTCACTCGTGTGTGAGTGTGCAGGTGTATATATGTACATATATGTTTACATGCATATATACATATTCATCTATATACATAGTAGGTCACCATAGGTCTTTGAGGAAAAAGATCCTTCTTATTTCTGTGTCTCCAGCACCTCACGCATAGTAGGTGCTTAATAAATTCCTGTTGGATTGCTTTCGATTGGTGGTGCAATGACTAGGTTCTCGCATTCTTGACCAGAATCCCCGGGTTTAAATCTTGCCTTGGCTCTGTGACACTTGGCCAGGCAGTTAGCCTGTATGAACCCCAGGCCACTCTCTAACGTGTTTTTATGAAGTCAGAGATGGCTCGCCAATTAGATGAGTGTAGTGAGTTCCCACACCAGGATTTCCCCTGGTTATATCATTGTTTAAATATTCTCTAACTTAAGCATGCATGTAATACATAGCCTTGACTTTGTGGCTTTTAAATGCACAGATTAGCATTTAAGTAATGCATCATTATTTCCTTGGAGAGGCAGGATTTCAGAGTGAAGGAAGTATTTGATTTGGAGCCAAGAAGACCTGAGTCACTTCTGACAGTAGCTCTGTGACCACGGGCGAGTCACCTAACCACCATGAGCCTCAGGCAAGTCTGTAATACTTGTCTGATAAGTTAGAGCGTTTTGATTTATGCCAACACTATGAAATCACTGTTCTTTGCCATACTGTTTACAAGAATCACTGGACAGCTTATTTTGACCTCGTTACATTACAAAAGCCTTTGTTGAACTGAGAGCTTTTTCTCCTCAAAAGTACAGACTGAGAAACTGAGGCATAATGCTAATTCGCCTGCCTAAGACAGAAAGAAATACAGTGAAAGATCAGAGACCAAGAAGTACAGTTCTGGAAGCCTTCTGAGTGATAAAGCTGCAGCAGCGAATTTCCCAGGATTCATCAATAGACTAAGATTTTCCCAGGCTCTTATTTCCTTTGACATTACTTTTAAAAGAGGATTGTGTTTTCTTTTTTCTTCACTTCACTTAAGTCTCAAATATATTTTAGGAAAAGACAGTCTCATCAATCCAGAGCACAGAGAACCTAATAAGTGGACTTTTGACATGTTACATCATAAATGAACCTTCCAAGTTTGTAAGTGGTCCTTTGACAGGATACATCATGTCAATCTATAGCTCAGAACCTTTCCAGCTATAATCCATAATTCATATAGTAATGGATCCTGAAAAATTCCATTCCTTCCCTCCTTCTACCAAGGGCAGGTCTGAGGGTGTAATCTCGAGAGTCCCCAATGGGGGCTCTGTTGATACAGTCCGGCATGAGCCATCTCAGAATGAGCCAATAAACTCACAGCTCACACAGAATATCTTGTTCTGAGATAGGAAACGTGCAAGAATTTACCAGGAAATTTGAAATTATTTAGATCGATATATTGTAAATGGGTCTTGAAATATAGAATTTGAGACTGCATCTGATCCACTCCACGAAGTTGAATCGGTGCTCTCAGTTCTGTTTGAGAGGCACCTTAGTCCAGATCCAGCTGCCCATAAGAGCTAAGAACTGAGTTATGTGTTGGATACATAGTGAACTATGGCTCCCAGGTACCATGGTGATAATCAGATGTCTTTTGTTGCTGTTGTCATTGTTATTTTTAATGGAATCAATTCATTCCCTTTAAAGAGAAAAAGGAGGAGCCCAGCATTTGGGGGAAGGAAGATAAAGACAGCAAGAAAGCAGATCATCTCTTATTTCCTAACCCCACCTCCCCCAAATGCACAGTTATAAAGGAGGTGACTTTAAGAAGCCAATGGGTAACCTAGAAGAGATCATTTTCTGACTTCTCCATAGAAAATGAAGACCTCGAGGGAAGATAGTTTCATTTTTGCCCCTGTTCACCCAATGCCTGACATATAGTAGGTGCTTTATAGATGGATCTTGAAATGAACAGATCCCTCCAAAAAAAGAAACTTAGAAATATAATGCATATACCAAAAAGGATAGTCAAGCATCTTATTGGAATCCCAAGTATTCTTTGGAACTACGAATGACTAAAAAGACAAAATCCCATTTTTCCTAAAGAATAGAATATAGCTTTGAAAAACTGTCTCAGTGATGCCTTTTGTTTTTTATATCACAATCATTTCCAGATATAGCCCACCCACCCCTCTAGCACTGAACCTCCCGTGAGACAAAGAAAAACCACTAAGCAAAAATGGCTGATATAATAACTACATCTGACAGTGTAGGCAGTAGTCTTCCCCTGAGGTCTCCCACTTCTCTGCCTGGGGGATTCAGCTCTAGATGCAGACTTTTCCAAAGAGTTATCTAATCGCATACAGCTTGAACTTTAAATGCTGCAAGGTTTTAGTTTTTACAGCCCTTAAACAATAATTGTATTCATGATGACCACAAAAAAAACCCTTACATGCAGTGGCTCACCCTCCATTCCAAAGCGTTTTTATCTCCCTTGTCAGTGTGTAGACTAGCTGAAACTTTCCTTGTCAGGAGCTAAAAGATGCTCTCTTCTTATACCACTTTTAGCCAATTGACTCAGTTTACCAGTCTTCTGTCCTGTTTCTCAATTGTCTCTTGACTAGGTTGATATAGTGGAAACAGTTTTGGATCATGGAGACAGAAACTTGGCTTGGAATCCTACTTCTTCACTTTATTTCCTGTGTAACCTTGGGCAAATCATCTAATTTCTTTAGGTCTCATATTCCTCATGTAGTGGCAAAGGACTAGGTGGCAAAGGACAAGAGCTTGAGTTGGAAAAAAGGTCTCAAGGGACAGCTACTAGGTTGTCCAATGGCTAGAGACCCAAGCCTGGAGATGGGAGGTTCTGGGTTCAAATCTAACCCGACACCTCCTACCTATGTGAACCTAGGCAAATCACTTACCTCAATTACCTATCCTTTACTGCAGAAATGATACTTAGCATTGATTCTAAGCTAGAAGGTAAGTGTTTTTTTAAAAGGAAGAAAAAAAAGAAAAGGAAGAGAAGAGAAGAGAAGAGAAGAGAAGAGAAGAGAAGAGAAGAGAAGAGAAGAGAAGAGAAGAGAAGAGAAGAGAAGAGAAGAGAAGAGAAGAGAAGAGAAGAGAAGAGAAGAGAAGAGAAGAGAAGAGAAGAGAAGAGAAGAGAAGGCTCAAAAATTTAATAAGTGTGTCACCATGGGCAACTCAACAGCTATCCACCTTGTCTATAAAATGGAGGTAATAAAATCTATTTCCAGGGTTGTTGTGAGGATAAAATAAAATACTGTCTTCAAGGTGCTTTCCATATAAATGCCAGCTGTTAGTAGCAGCAATAGTAGTAAAATGAGTGAATTGCACTAGATGGTCTCTAAGGTCACTTTCTTAGAGAAAAAGAATCATCTCTATCCTTTAAATGAGTTTGTAGCCCCAACCTGATCTCTCATAATGCCAAGTCTATGACCTTCATGTTTGTTCTTTCAACTATACTCACCTACTGAGTGTAGTCATTTCTTTTCTCCTTACTGAATATCTCCTACTAAGAGTCTAGAAAACAGCATCTTAAGGTGTGTGTGTGTGTGTGTGTGTGTGTGTGTGTGTGTGTGTGTGTGTGTGAAGAGAGAGAGAGAGAGAGAGAGAGAGAGAGAGAGAGAGAGAGAGAGAGAAGGGAGAGAAAGAAATAAGGAGGAGGGAAGGAAGGAAGGAAGGAAGGAAGGAAGGAAGGAAGGAAGGAAGGAAGGAAGGAAGGAAGGAAGGAAGGAAGGAAGGAAGGAAGGAAGGAAGGAAGGAAGGAAGGAAGGAAGGAAGGAAGGAAGGAAGGAAGGAAGGAAGGAAGGAAGGGAGGAAGGGAGGGAGGAAGGGAGGGAGGGAGGGAGGGAGGGAGGGAGGGAGGATGGATGGATGGATGGATGGATGGATGGATGGATGGATGGATGGAAAGGAGGAAGGAAGGGAGAAGAGGAAGATTGCACAAGGATCTGTGACATAGGAAAGGGTTTAGATCTGTGGTGGCTAACCTATGGAATGTATGCCATCCCCTGCCCTCAAGAGCTCACATTCTAATGGGAAAATAAGAAGCAAACAACTCTGTATAAGCAAAATAGAGACAGAGTAAAAAGTCATCCCAGAGTGGGCAGTATTAGCCATGTCCCCTTCTGGCCTTACAGGACACATGGCCCACCAATGTGCAACTACCACAGACATCTGAATGCTTAGTTTTTAGATTAAATGCCACAGGGAAAATTCATGCCCATTACTTTACCCAAGAGGATATTTAGTTTCTTTCTCCCACTGGATTCCTTCAAGAAGACATTTTCTTTAAGAACAAACAAAAAACCCAGAGTGCTCTACCAGAGTGTTCTGTGAGCCTGCATGCTAAAACTAACCCCGTTCAAATCAGGTCCATTTTCAAACCAGAGCTTAAGTAAGGAGCTGTTTTGGTTTTTTGTCTTGAGGGGGGTGGACTGGGTTCATTTTCACTTAGCAGCCAAAATGCAAATGGTGGATATGCCCAGGACCCAGCTGAGGCCCTGCTGAGACAATAGCTACTTGCTGATAGTAGAGCATATGCCTGGGCAGGATTCAGCAAAAGCAGCTCCCAGAGCCCAATATAGACAAGAGAAATCAAGCTGCATCTGGGATAGATTGTTACAGCTCCTGCTGTCATGGAGAAACATAGTGGCATCTATTGCTGGGTGGCTCTATCCAAGAATTTAAGCAACATTATCAAGGAAAAGATGCTCTAAATCCCAAGGTGCTGGAAAAAAGGTAGTGTTTCCAGGCAAATCAGATGGGCAAATACTTATTAAGTATCCACCAAGCACTAAGTACCAGGGGTAAGGAGACAAAAAAAGAAAACTGGGTCCCTGCTCTTGAGAGAAAAAGAGAGACAGACAGAATCAGAGATGATACATATATATGTAGGGAGAGAGAGGGAGAGAGAAAGAGAGAGAGAGACAGACAGACAGAGACAGAGAGAGAGAGAGACAGAGACAGAGACAGAGAGAGACAGAGAGAGAGAGACAGAGACAGAGAGAGAGAGACAGAGAGAGAAAGAGAGAGAGACAGAGAGAGAGACAGAGAGACAGAGAGAGACAGAGAGACAGAGAGACAGAGAGACAGAGACAGAGACAGAGATAGAGAGAGACAGAGACAGAGACAGAGAGAGACAGAGACAGAGAGAGAGAGACAGAGAGAGACAAGTAGAGATAATTAGATGATACACATTTGTTGAAAGAGAATTGGATATATATATATAATATGTATAGATAAATAGATGATATACATATATATTGAAAAGTAGACATGAGAGACAGACAGACAGACAGAGGGGGGAGAGAGAGGAAAGATAACAGAGACAGACAGATGGAGACAGCTAGATAGACAGGCAGACAAAGAGAGAGAAATAAACAGAGATAGGTAGAGCATTTACTAAATATACTTACTACGTGACAGATACTATAAGTAAGCTATTAATGACTCAACAAAGGCCTGACTTAAATGGCTCAACAAGGAAAACAATCCATGAAATTTTTTAAAGGAATACATGAGAGGAAACCAAAGAAAGAACATTGGTTCTGGAATCAGAGGACTGGGTTCAATCTCATTCCAAAAGCTTCCTATCTCCAAAACCCTGATCAGTTTGCTTATCTGTAAAATGAAGGAGGTGGGGGTAGATTAGATGGACTCTTTGTTGTTCCAGATCTCTAACTATATAATTAAATCCAGCTTTACTACTTTCTATGTATAGGACTTTGAAGGTTTTCTTTCCTTGGGACTCAGTTTCCTCATCTGTAAGTGAGATTAATTATGATTTCCAGATTTCTTTCCAGTTCTAACATTCTATATGACTCTGATTGTTAAGTGAGTATTCTTATAGATAATGATATCTCTAAGTTTAGAGGAAGGGAAAATTGTTGTGGGCTGAAAACATTTCAGTGCTGAACAACCCCACCATGTTCATCAAGTGCTTATCATATATGAAGCATTGAGCTAATATATTTAGTTTAGATAAACTAAAGTTCTTGCTCTAGAGAAACTCAAGGTCTAGAATGAAGAAATCTAGATTAACTCTGAGGTTCCTTCCAACATTAAATCCAGGACCTAAGAAAAAATAAACAAAAATAGAACGTAAACTAGGCTTTGAAGGAGGTCATAATAGAGAGGGTTTAAAAGTTCTTGAGAATCTTGACTCATTATCATGGAGAAATCTAAATGAACTCCATTGTTCCTTGAACCTCAAAATCCCTTGATCTTCTGTATAAAATTTGTCTAAGCAAAGAAGGATAAGAGAACTTCAGCCAGAGAGAATGGTATAAGCCAAGTTATAGAAATGGAATATTCCATCAAGGCTTTGTTCAATTCAATTCAACTCAGTTTCATTTAATAAACATTTATGAAATATCTCATATGTACCAGGCCCTAGGCTGAGTTTCAGGAATATAAAAACAAACAAAAAAAAGTTTCTGAATTCAAAAAAGCTTGCACTTGAAACTCTGAAGCCTAGAATGGAAAATGACAAGAGGAAGAAGAAAATAAAAGCATTTATTAAGCACTGACTCCATGCTGAACACAATGCAATTATCTCATTTAGGCCTCACAGCAATTCTATGAAGGAGGTGCTGTTTTTATCTCCATTTTACAGTTGATGAAGACAAAGGTTAAGGGACTAGAATTCCAGAGCTAGGAAATGTCCAAGACTGGATTTGAACTCAGTTCTTCCTTTTTATACACCCAGAGTTCTATTCATTCTATCCACCCAGCATATGGGTGAGGATGGAGTAGAGAAGAGAAAGGATCAGGAAATGCAAGAAGAGAAAAAGAATGGAAACTAGACCCTATCACTGATTAGAAGAAGCTCAAAGACTGGGACTCTTGTCTTAGTATTTGCAAACTCATGTGTGGCCCAATAGAGAAGGATGGCTCCCAGCCATTCAGCTGGTGAATCTTTATTAACCACATCTAACATCAGGACATCTAGATTTAGAAACTGGGACTGAAAAGGTCAGAGCTAGACGAGGACAAAGAATAGTGTAGCCCAAGCCCTACTTCATGAGATGAGAAAATCAAGACTCAGATGAAGAGATGAGAGGAGTGCTATTCTCTTCACCATAAAAATTGCAATATCAGTAACAAAACTCTCCTATTAAACCTTGCTAAGCCACAGCTTTTTTTCTTTAAATCTACAACCCTGTGAGACCCCAAATATCTTTAAAATATAGAAATCACCTCCCCCCTCCATAAAACGACTAATTTACTATAGAATTTGTCACGAGCACGTCTACGCTCTAAACAAGTGGAGTATTTTAGAGAATCACAAGAAGCACTGAAGCTGGGATCCAGGATAGGGCCAGCGATTCTCTACCTAAATCTTACTCAGTCCATGAAAATCACAGACAACACCAGGAGAGAATATTACCATAAGGGGATAGGAAAGTTTCTATCACATGAATATTTGAATGTATTCACCAACACAAAAAACTTTGTGTCAGCCAACACATAAGGCACAATATACAAAACACCAACACTTGAATGTTCACCAACACATGAGACTTGAGAGAATAAAAATGTCACGGTACCACAATGAGCCAAGGACATGTCAACAGTACAAGGGTCCTATAAACAAATTACATGTTCATTTATATTACTCATGTAGCTTTAATATGTCATTTTCAACCACAAAATACACAGAGAGAGAGAAAGGAGAGGGACAGAGAGAGAGAGAGAGAGAGAGAGAGAGAGAGAGAGAGAGAGAGAGGAGAGAGAGAGAGAGAGAGAGAGAGAGAGAGAGAGAGAGAGAGAGAGGAGAGAGAGAGAGAGGAGAGGGACAGAGAGAGAGAGAGAGAGAGAGAGAGAGAGAGAGAGAGAGAGAGAGAGAGAGAGAGAAGAATGATTCCCTTTCTGAAATTTTTTCTCCTCATCAAATGAATGGTTTGATTAAAGTGAATTTTGAAGCATCATCAAAGAGAAATTAAAAAAAGAAGATGGTTCAGTCCCAATACCACCAGAGTGAGAGGACAAATGATGGGCAGCCTATGGTATACGAAAGATTTCAAGAGAATAGAAGCAAAGTGCCCAACCTGTTGGGTGGACTTCCCTATAACAGGCAAGAAATTTGGCTGAAGAGTTTGCTTATGTAAAGAGGAGAATGAACCAAAGATCTTTTAGTTTGGCACATGAATGGCACATCCTTTATCTGAACCAGCCACTGGAATTTTCTGATTTTTCCCAAGTGCTAACCCATAGTGTTATGTCTGCATAAGTGTATACACAATCCACACTTGTAAAACTGCCTCCCTCTCAAGAAAAAATCTAAATTTCATATCAAAAGGGCTGCTCTGACCTAGATCAGTAAGGTTTCTACTCAGATCAAACCCATAATGATGGGAATTTCCCATCTAGCAAATCTGCTCTCTAAGGATCCATCAGCTCTCCCCCCTCACTTATCTTTTCAATCACAATCAAAAAAGTCTTTGCCACTACCTTGTAGCTCTCATAGCTATTATCCCAGTGCTTAAACCCTACTTGGTCAACATCCCCTGTGATTACCTCATCACCCAAGTAGGCAGGAGTCACACAGGGTATCTGCATCACTGGAAGAAATGCCCTTTTTGATGAAATAAATGTGGTGGAATGGAAAAGACTATAGGCTTTTGCGTGAGAGGACCTGGGGTCGCCATTCCCACCTGGGCACTTGCTACCTGTAGACCTCAAGTAAATTATTTCATCTCTGTGGGCCTCAGTTTCCCCATTAGTAAAAAGGAGGGGACTGATAGTCCCTAAATGCGCCTGATAGTCCCTTTCTGTTCAAAATCCATCCAAGAGACCTCCATTCAGTAATACACCTGAGGCTTCCCAATGTTACTGAAAGAAGAAAAGCAAGGCTCAAATTTCCGGAAACATTCATTTAAAATATTTCTACATTTAGTCCGCTTCGCAGGGGAGAGCAAGCATCATTTCAGTGCACACTCAAGATAAAAGCCAGAGGAGAAAACCAAGTCCCCATTTCCTGCCGAAGCCCCCGAGGACGATGGAAATGATGAGGTAAGCAGCAAGTTGCCCAGCCGAGTGGAGTTCAGGGAGTCTTATTAGCAGACTCCATATTCCAATCTCGACATGTCTTTATGTAGACTAATCATATTATAGGTCTAGGGGAGATTTACAATCTGATTTGCCACCGAGAATTCCATGTAATCTTCGTTGAAGACTGACACCATTTTATCTTCCCTCGATTCCCTGTTTCTTCCCCCAAGTAATTCAGTCCTCTCTACATTGTCAGTTCTGACAGGCTGATTTAATCTGCAGGATTCTGAATGCCTCTGACCACTGCAACGAGTCATTAACCTTGACTCACGTAATTGAATTCAAGGTTGATTGCCTGTGACCTTCCTGACTGAGGTCTCCGGAATGTACATATTCATTAGACAAGGCACCTCTAACCAAACTGCACAGTGGGAGCTGTAGCAAGGGGCCTGCTTGGTATGCAGAGGGCGAAGGGGGCACTAATTGCATGTTAGAGCTGAGGATTAGATTATGAAAAGAGTGAGAAAATGAAGATGGATTCCTCTGACACTGTCAGATTAAGGGCAGGAGCGGCGCAGAATCTGACATGGAAATTTACAGGGGCATTAGCCAAGGAAGCAATTAGAACCATAGCTATGTTGGACGTTTGGGGGCAAAATCTTTCTATTTCTTCCAGCTACTGTAAAGGCTAAACCCACCGTGGAAGGTAAGTCGCAGAACAAACAGGGTACAGTGGAAGAAAAGGAGGAGAAGCTCCTTGGCCCCAAATCAGCCCCAAATCAGTCTATTATCAGGGCACAAAATGTTTTGCAGTTTTATGGTAAGCGTGAGAGACAATACGGCTCGGAGACAGGAAGTCCTTGGTCCAGATCACGCCTCTGACACAGGAATAATGAGCAAATCGCCTAACCTCAAAGTAGAGCCTGCCAGCCAGCTCTGGAAGACCAGGCTCATGTCGTGTGTCATGCCTAACAAGAGACATTTTGGAATTTCCTCAACCTCCCCACCAAAAAAAAAAAGCACTTTGCATTTATTTCATATATGTCCTGCAAACATGGGCTACTAGCCTCTCATTCCCCTACAAGAATGTAAAGCCCTGAAGAGCAAGGACAGTTTTATCCAGTGCCCTGCATAGTGTATGGCGCACAGTAGGTGTTTAGAAATACCTATTGAATTAAATCAAATAAAGGATAGCACCAGACATATCCCCAGAAAAGAAGACGGAGCAATCATATAGTGAGAGTCAGGGATAATCGATGGATGGCGATTAGCTGGAAATATACCAAGAAATGCTCATTGATTGATAAGGTACACATTAGTTGCCAGGGAAGGAAACATTTCATCTTGGATGAAATCACGATAATAATAATAACTCACATTCAAATGGCATTTTAGGGTTTGCAAAGCACAACAGCCCAGTGAGCTAGTCAACGCCAGTGTTATCCTCCCCATTGTACGAATGAGGAAAGCGAGTCTGAAAGCACATAGCACAGTGTTTGTCACACTTATGAAATGATTATTTATTAATTGATTGGAAGATTAAATGATTTGCCCTGGGTCCCCCAGCTTACAAGTGTCCGAGGTTAGATTTGAACCCAAATCTTCCGGGCTCTCAGTTGCGCCCTGAATCATTGTTTCCTGCTTTCCCTCCAGCTAGCTCATCTATGTTTAAATAATTGACTTTGCACAGGAAATGCTGTTTTCCATTAGCGAACAACCATCCACCCAGCTGAAGCTGGCTACTCGATGGCTAAATGTTAGCTTTGTGGCATTTTGTAGACAGGAAGAGCCAACGGTATCATCTGGTTTGAATCAGGACTTCAGAAGACTGGCTCATGCATGAGGCAGCCCCTCACCTCTTGGCAAGGAGGTGGGGGACCAAGGTGTGGAAGGAGGCAGCCGTTCTTGGGCACGGCTAATGTGTGGCTGGGTTTGCGTGGCTGCATTTACTTGTGACAAGGGAGGGCTCTGTGGAGTTGGACGCTGCACACACAGTGGGGTTTAAAAACATCCAGCATCAATAAAACATGAAAAGAGAGAGATCAGGTGGTCTAATGCCTTCATTTCACAAAGGAGCAAAGAGTCCCAGCGAGGTTAAAATGGACTCCCCTAAGGTGGTACAAACAGGGAATGAAAGCCCTGGGACTCTTGACTCTCGCCTTAAGAGTTCTTTCCACTACCTTAATGCTCTCCGACAAGGCTACAAGAGGCTTCACAGGTTTTTGCAGAAGTGTCTATAAACCAGTCCGGCAAAATAGAGTGGAGGTAAAAAGCCTGCTTGTAGGACTCATCGCCAGACCCACCTCCCATTGATTTCTCACTACTTCCTGCCTGGAGCAAAAGTGATTACCCGGTCACTTGATCACATCATCTTCTGAGGCTTCCAACCCACAGGCAGACACTTGCACTAATACCAAACTGAGGTCAGCCCATCACTCTACGCATCCCGTCACTTTCCAGAATGAAATGCCAGCAGGGTTAAAAAAGCCAACGTCTCACTTCTTGGCCCCTGGCATGGCTAGCTCGACAAGAGGGGAGCCACTGGGTACATTTCAAGGACCTCATTCCTTTCAATTGGAGGGAGAGACGCCACTCAGGTCGCCTTCCCCCTTGTGTGTTTGACAATTGGACTGTGATTTGGTTTAGAGGAAAATGACAGCCCGTCTTTGTGACAACAAAAAAGCCTACATGTCAAAAGGGCTTGCAGAGTAGGTAGCAGAAAATATAAATAAAATAAAATAAAACAACCCAAGAAGTTCAGATATATCAAAAAATAAGACTTGCATTAGCATCAGTCCTTGCTTCAAAAATGAAAAAGTTGAGGAGGTTAGGTTTGTTTGAAGCGCCAATTAAGCACGTTACTTGGTCTTTTCAAGCATCAATTTATTCATCTGTGAAATGAGGGTGTTAACCCCAGCATAATCCCCCATGCTTCCATAGGGTGGCACTTGCTGCAGGAACATTCCCTAGCATTTTTTAACTCAGCTTGGTTTCCATTGATCTTTTGAAGCTAAATTTATTTTTGCTTCTTCAAGAACACAAAAATAGAATAAAAGAAACTTCTACGTCATTGTCACCATGCCAGGGAGTCATCCCCCAACTATGGAGAGGTACTCGATGTTCCAAGGAGAAGGCTGGGGCTGGTTTTAGGGCCAGGGAAGGCAGTTTGGTTCCCGGAGGTTGTCCAATGTCCCTGCCATCCTCAAACAGCTCAGTGATCACCATCTGGGGGCTACCGAAGAGCTGGTCGCTGCCTGGGTCTGTGACCTGGTGAATGTCCAGCTTCCTTCAAAGTTCAGCTCAAATGCCACCACTTCATGAAGCCTTTCCTTTAACTCCAACATCCACTGTTTCTCCTGCCCCTGAAATCACTTTGCCATGACTTGCTATTGGTTTTCCTGTTTCCCCTTACAGAATGCAAGCTCCTTGAAGGCAGAAACGGTTTTGTGTCTGTCTTTGTATCCCCAGCACTTACCATAGTGCTTGGCACATAATAGATGCTTAATAAATATGTGTGGAGTCACTGAATGATTGTTGCAGTGCCCAAAAAGGCCTCCTCTCCAGGCATTTTTCCCCAAAGACAATCCCACTGCATGAACTCTAAGGATGGGGAGGCAGCATGGACCATAGCATCATAAATGGATGTAAAGCTAGAAGAGACCTTAGAGATCTGTCAGTAACATTTATTAAGTGCCTACTATGGTCCAGGCACTGTGCTAAGCTCTGGGGATAAAAAGAAGAGCAAAAGGCAGCCCCTTCCTTTGAGGAGCTCATAATTACATGCCAACATGTATGTGTGTGTGTGTGTATGTGTATATATATATATATGTATATATATATATATATACACAGGATCAGTCAAAGAGAATCAACAGAGGAGAGGTTCAAGAATTAAAGGGGGTCAGGAAAGGTATCTTGTAGAAGGTGGGATGTTAGCTGGGGAAACCAAGTCATCTGGCTTCTGGTGAAACCCTCCAAGAAGAGGAGCTCACCACCTCTCAGGGCAGCCCATTCCACATTTAGAAAACACCAGTTCTTAGGAAGTTTTCCCTGAGATTGAACTTGGGTTGGCCTCTTGGCAACTTCCACTTATTACTTCTGGTCCCATAGTACAAGACTAATCTTTCTTCAGGGTACCTCGGTGGCTCAATGGATAGAGCACCAGGCCTGGAATCAGGAAGACCTGGGTTCAAATCAAGGCTCAGGTACTTCCTAGCTATGTGACCCTGGGCAAGTCATTTAATCCTGTTTGCCTAGCCCTTGTCCTTCCATCTGAGAGTCATTACTAAGAGAGAAAGCAAGGGAGTAAAAATAAAACAAAATAAAAAGACTCATCTTTCTTGAGCCCTGCTAGCTTGCCTCCCTAAGTCTTCTCTTCCCCAGTTTCTTCAGCTAAAATCTCATATAATATGGCCTCAAAACCCTTTGAAGATCCTACCTGGAGGACTCCCTAGGCATTCCCCAACTCATCAATGGCTTTAAATGGTGATGCTGAGAACCAAACACCAAACTTCAGATGGGCTCTGATGAGAGCAGGATACAGAAGGTCCATCACCTCCTTATCTCAAATCTTAGCCCTATCACTCATTCCCTTTATGAATTCAAGACCATCCTTTCTTGGCCTAAATTTCTCCATCTATAAAATAGAGGGTTGGGATAGGAGTTGAGAAGGTAACCTCAAAAGTCCTTTCTAGCTCTAAACCTACGATTCCCTCTCTCCATCGAGTGAAAACGCTGTGAAGAAAGGTATTGTTCCATTTTTGCTTTTGCATTCCCAGACCTAGTGCATTACCTGGTACAGGGGAGGCCCTTAAGAAATTTTTGTTAGCTAATCGAGGGATGAATTGATTTATCCCATTGCAGCTGTAAAATGAGAAACAAACTCTACCTCCAAATGCTTGGTCTCCTCCATCAAACTCTCCTAGGAACTGTTAGACCTGTTGACACTGACTTTCAAATGCTTCATGTTCTGAAGGGCAGCTAGTGAATTTTTCCAAAGCTCCTTTGAAACCTAGAACATAGAAGGCATCAACTGACTAACAGAAATTTCCCTTGACTCTAGGCCCTCCCCAAAGCTGAAGACACTTGGGTTATGCTGTGGTCAGCTGGGTATTTGCTAGTGATTCTTGTTTCTTGTGGGATTTTAGCTATGGATTATTCAAATGAATCCATCTTCTTTGGCCCTTCTAGTAACCTAAATGGAAGGGATGGATGGGAGGTATAAACTTCCTTATTAGAAAATGATGTTAGCATATAATCCTTCATCCTCATTGAATTTATGTTGCTACTCAGCTCTTCCTTCCCACATCCTGCCAATCACCCATCTTGCCCCTGTTTGTTATCTGGCATCCAGTTAAGATAGATGCATCTCTTCCTTCAGCTCACTAAGGCAAAACCTTTGGTTTTCATTTGTTGGAGTTTGGGGGAAATTCACTAACTGCCCTTTTGAACGTGTCATTTGAAAGGCAGTGTCAACAAGTCGAACAGAAAAAGTAGAGAGAAGGGACAAAAGAAAAAAAATTTAATTGCTGGGATTTCCTAAGCAAAAGCAAAAAAAAAATACAATTGAAGAGACAGTGTGAGCTTGGAGGTCTTATATTAGTTCCAAATAGGCAAAAGGCAATTAAGGTAATTCAGTGAATGTCAACAATATTTCAAACAAACCCAGAATAGGTTTTGTCTACATATGGATTCAATAATAATGGATTGTATTTATGTAGAACTTCTCCTTTAGAGGAGCTCAAAGTACCTCTTAGATTATTGGAGGGAATTGACCATCCAAGACTTGGAACGTTGCCACCATTAAGAATCAGCTTGGTTACCTGCTCCTCTATACCTCAAACCTTAAACTTAATTCCTTCTTAAATGACCAAAATGAGTTTGAGTTCCAACTTCAAGTCTATGAAGATGACCATTTCCTGGCCATATCTACACTGTTGACACCTACTCCTTCTTCTCTGTCCCCATCCCATCTACTTTCCAACTCTAACGGAGAACAACAATCAAATTGACATGACCACTCAGGAGATAGGATATGTCAATTAATTGCCTTCTGACTCCAATGACATTTACTGACTACCATTTTCAAAATTCTTCTCCCTGGATACCATGTTGGCTTCTGTGAAGATTGAATTTGACTATCTCCTGATTGTAACAATGAAATTACTTAGCTCTTCCTTTATTGGGAAGATTAAATTGTAATTCTCTGTCTGTTTTTAGATTTTAATCCCCAAAGTGTTAACTCAGTATTTAAAGTAGATCTACCCATTTAAACTACAAAAAGGTGTTAACTAACTAGAAAAGGTGTGACATCCATTTCATACATTGACTGGACAGTCCTGGAGAGGAGTGTCTGCTATGACTGGTAGATGTAAAAATTTAGGGGAAGTGACACAAGAGAAAAAGGGCTTTAAATAGAGGAAACAGAAACACACAAGAGCAATCAAGAATGAAGAAGAGTCTCTCAGAGGAGAGACTGGAAGACAGACTCTCAGATTTGGGGTGAAGACATTTGACTGTGGAACTGGACCCCTGGAGGAGCTTGTGCAGGAGACCTCAGAGTGCTTTCCTTTTAGAAGGCCACCATGGTGAGTAAAAGGCTGACTTAGTTTTCCTTGCCTTTCTGGAGGTGTGAACCTCTGAGAAAGACCCATTATCTTGAGACTTCTTTCCCCTGGCTGGGGCTTAGAATTTCTACCTGGCTAGGAGGAAGCCAGAGCTTTCTCTCTCTCTCTTTCTCTCTCTCCCCTTATCCATAATATCATCTCTCTAGTAGTAGTGGTAGTCTCTCAGTAATCGAGTATGACTATTGTCTTTGTGCAGTTTCATCTACCGTGTACCCTCATGTGGCTTTGGAATCCAAAGGCTGAGGCGCAGAGTTTGTGGCACATGGGGCATGGGACGCCAGTTGTTACGGGAGGTATGGTTGTGGCCTGGTGTTGGCGTTCACGTGCAGGGGCAAGACGTAGACATCGTTCATCTTCAAAGGTAGTGGCGGCATGGTTAATGTCAGTTCGCCAGCTGCTTCTGTCAGAGGCAGCGAGTTCTAGTTGCTTTGGTGTAATGCCAGCCCACTTCAAGTTGGACTTTAGCTGATCCTTGAATCTTTTCTTTGGTCGGCCTTGTTTCCTGAGTCCAGCTGACAGTTCACCATAGAATACCTGTCTTGGTATTCGCTGTGGGTCCATGCGGATGACGTGTCCAGACCATCGTAGCTGGGTTTTGAGGACCATGACTTCGATGCTGGTGGAGTTCGCTCTGTCAAGGACTTCCTGATTGGTGATTCGGTCCTGCCATCGGATCCTCATGATTGACCGGAGGGAGCATTGGTGGAATTGCTCCAGCTGTTTCATGTGCTTCCAGTACAGTGTCCATGTCTCACAACCCTACAGGAGCGAGCTGAGGACCACTGAGTTATACACTTTGAGCTTCGTCGCAGTGCTTACACCTCTGTGTTGGAGGACTTTGGAGCGCAGCTGCCCGAGTGCCTGGCTGGCCTTTTGGATGCTGGCATTAATCTCGTGGTCTAGGGACCCGTCGTTGGCGATGGTGCTGCCCAGGTACTTGAAAGTGTTGACGCTAGAAAGCTCCGTGCCGTCGATTGTAATGCATGGTTGGTTCGTTGGCCTTCCTGGTGCAGGTTGAAACAGCACCTCTGTTTTGCTGAGGCTGGTAGTCAGGCCAAACAGTTTTGTTGCGGTGGAGAACCTGTCCACAATGGTTTGGAGATGATTTTCTTGGTGGGCCATGAGAGCACAGTCATCTGCAAAGAGATCTTCCAGGATGAGTCTCTCTGTTGTCTTTGTTTTTGCAGTCAGGCGGCGAAGGTCGAATAGTGAGCCATCCAGTCGGTATTTGATGTAGACGCCCAGGTCTAGATCCATCACAGCATGTTGTAATACTTGGGTGAAGTATAGGTTGAATAGTACTGGAGCGAGGACACAGCCTTGTTTCACGCCATTGGAGATGTTGAAGCAATCGGGAGTCTCTCCACCAGATAGGACTTCCCCTGTCATGTCAACATGAAAGAGTTGAATCAGTTTGACGAATTTTGCTGGGCAACCGAGCTTGCTGAGGATCACCCACAATGCGTCCCTGTTCACTGTATCGAACGCCTTTGTCAGGTCTATGAAGACAATGTAGAGACTCAGGTTCTGCTCAAGGCATTTTTCCTGCATTTGCCTCACTGTGAAGACCATGTCGATGGTGCTGCGATCTGGTCAGAAGCTACATTGTGATTCAGGCAGGTTCTGCTCTGAAACAGATGACAGGAGTCTGTTGAGTATAACACGGGCGAGGATCTTTCCAGCAGTGGAGAGTAGTAAGATGCCTCTGTAGTTGTCACAGGATGCTCGTGAGCCTTTATTCTTGTATAGGGCTACGATGGAGGCATCTCTGAGTTCTGGGGGCATGTCTTCCTCTTCCCATATGCTGGTCAGCACTATGTGGAATACCTGGAGCGCCTTTCCATTTAAGGCCTTGTATACCTCGGTTGGGATCCCGTCTTTACCGGGTGCCTTGCCTGCACTCATTTGTTTAATGGCTTTTTGGACTTCCTCTATTGAAGGAGGGACGTCAAGTTGTTCAATAGTGCGGTTTGGGGGGATCTGGTTAAGGGCGCTTTGGTCGACTGAAGAGGGTCAGTTGAGAAGCTGACTGAAGTGTTTTTTCCACCTGTTGCTGATGCCTTTTTTATCTTTTATGAGAGTGTCACCGTCAGAGGATAGCAAGGGAGTGGTGGTGGGTTTTGATGGCCCATAGACAGTCTTGAGGGCACTGAAAAATTGTTTGTAGTTTTTCATATCAGCAAACCACTGGATTTCTTCTGCCTTTTTTTTCCCACCATTGGTCTTGCATCTTCATGATCTCACGCTGAGCCATGGCTTGGAGAGACTTGAATCTGTCCTTTTTAGGAGCAGAGTTTGGGTTATTTTGCCACTCCATAAAGGCTTTGTTCTTCTTGCTCAATAGGTCTTCAATAGCAGTGTTGTTCTCGTCGAACCAGTCCTGGTGGTTGCGTTGTTTTGGGCCTAGGACTGCCTTTGATGTTTCCTTCACTGCATCTCTGACCTGGTTCCATTTCTCGGTTGAGCTTCCAGTGAGTGGTCCCTTGGCAAACAGTTTGTCGTCCAGGCAGGACTGGAATGTTTGCAAATAAGATGGATCTCTAAGATGACTCACGTTGTAAAATGTGCGAACTGTCTGGGCGCGTTTTGGATGGCGAGGTGCAATGCGCATTTGAAGAGTCGCTCTAACCAATCGGTGGTCTGTCCAGCATTCAACTCTTCTCATGGCTCTGGTGATCTGTACGTCCTGGATGTCTCGCCGGTGTACAATGATGTAGTCAATGAGATGCCACTGTTTTGATTGTGGGTGCATCCACGTTGTTTTATATTTGTTCGCCATTCTGAACACAGTGTTTGTGATGGTGAGTTTGAACTCTGAGCATTTGCTGAGTAGCAGTAGGTCGTTGTTGTTCATTTTGCCCACGCCGTGTTTGCCGAGCACTCCTTTCCATCTTTCATGGTCCTGGCCAACGCGGGCATTGAAGTCTCCCAGTAGTATCAGCTTGTCATTTGTGGGCACTGAGTGCAGGATGGCTCTCAGGTCAGAGTAGAACTGCTCGATGGTCTCCTCTGTGCTGGTCAGTGTAGGGGCATATGCGCTGCTGATTGTGGCATACCGGTCTTTGCTGAGAGGCAAAAGGATCTTCATGAGCCTCTCGCTGATGCCCACAGGCAAGGCTGGCAGCTGTTTGAACAAACTGGTCTTGATGGCCAGGCCAACACCGTGGATTCTGTCTTCATTTGTGGCTCTACCTTTCCAGAAGAAGGTGTATCCAGTGGTGAGTTCGCTGAGTGATCCCTCTTCTGGTAAGCGTGTTTCGCTTAGGGCTGCAATGTCGATGTTATATCGTGCCAGTTCTTTACCGATTAGAGCTGTTCTTCTCTCAGGTCTTCTTCTCTCTGTCAAGTAATGTCCTGATGTTCCATGCTCCTAATAGGAGTTTCTTTGTATTTTTTCTCTGATGTCGACCGCTTAAAGGGATGACCTGCCAGCCGCGGTGTGCTGACTGGGTGTTTGTAGGGCAGGCAATGTTTGGGACACCTTTTCGAGTCCCCTCCCTTGATTAGGGTGAGCAGTGCTATCCTAGAGAGGGCTGCTCAGTCGCCCAGGATGCTGCCGAACGTCCCTGCTGCCCACAGGGCCGAGCGACCACTGGTCTGTGGGCCGCCTACATGCCGGATCGTGACTACAACTGCCAGTGGTCACCTCCACCTGTTGCGTCGCCACTCCCCCATCGCCGCAGGACTTGAAGAGGGTGGACGGGGTTAGGATAGATGAGTGTGCACAAAGATACTTGTGCGTGAAAGAGATTTAAGGGGAGAAGCTGATGCACAGAGACAGTCCCATTCTCTCGGCGTTGGAAGCCTGGGTCCAGTGGCACGAAAAAATTGTTACGTCTGGAGACTTCCTCAGCTGCATTGGATGGCCCTGTTGTCCTTTGTGCTCCAACATGCCCTAAGCACTCCACAGTGCCTTGCTGCGTTGCCATCTCAGCCGTTGAACCTTCTTATTGGTTTCTTCCATCTGTTCAGGCGAAGCAGTCTTCACATGCTTATGGGGTGCTCAGGGAGGGGTAGTATCTCTGGTATGGAGGGCTTGTCGTGCCCTCCTAGGGCAGCTCTCCAATCTCTGACTCTCACCTGACACCCAGCTCTCACTTGTGGCTCCCAGTAGCTGCTAGCATGTGGCAGCGGCCACATCCCGGGCAACGGCTTCGACAGGCCGACCAAACCTTGTGAGGGTAGCCATCGGGTCGTCGACCCCTGCATGTGAAGATCGTCTCTGTATTGTAAAAATAAACTACCATAAATTTCATTTACTTGAATAATTCATTTTGGGATTTAGAAATTAAATCCCTGGTGACCACCAATTAAATATTCAGTTCAGTCCAACCATAAAATTTAACACTTCCCATTAAAATTCAAGCTCTGTAAGGGCAGACAATAATAGCTAACATTTATATGCCACTTACTATGTGCCACACATTATGTTAAGTGCTTTACATATATTCTCACCTGATTCTCATAACAACCCTAGGAGGTAGGTCCTATTATCATCCCCATTTTACAGATGAGAAAACAGAACAAGTGATTTAACCAGAGTCACAGAATTAACAAGCATCTGAGGTCACATTTGAGCTTAGGTCTTCCATGACTCCAGGTCTGGTGCTCCAACCACTGCACCATCTAGCTGTGGAAAGACTGCCATGCATGTTTCTATTGGTATCCCCAGCACCTGGCACATTGTGAGAACTAAATAATTTTTGTCATTTACTCATTCCTGAGAAGGCAAAGTAGTAGACTAGGAAGAGTACTGAGCAGGAAGTTGCTATATTCCAAACAGGGCACATTGGTAAACGTTAACAAAGCTGGCTCTCTGGGAAAAAAAATAGCAACAAATAAAAACACAATTCTTTGCTCAGCAGATTTTTAAGTTTAATCTACATTTTTAGCATTCTCTTCATCGTTTTCTTAAGTCTCAACAATCAACAAAAAATGCTAAATCCAGCCTTGGATCTATAGCATTTGCAAGTAATTTCCAAGATTTAAATGTTCACATTTAAACTTTAACAATTGGTTCTCATGGTCCAGTTGGAGCACAGTCTGGCACATCTCTGCCTCTCCCTCTTTTGACCTGTACCCTTGAACAAGTTCTATCACTTAGAGGATCATGGGACTTAAAGATCTTCTAACCTCATTTTACAAAAAAAGAACACTGAGAGGTGGTTATATCATATCATGAGTACTGGCCTCAGAGTCAGGAAATACTTTTGTTTAAGGCTTGTCTCAGTTGCTAGCTTGGTAATTTTGGGGACATCCAAGGAAATTGAGACTCATAGTGATAAAAAAGGGAGAAAGAGCCAGAACCAAGATTTGAACCAATGTCTTCTGACTCCCAATTCAGTGTTCTTAGTATTATGTTCTATCTAACTCTAAACATCACTCTTACTACAGTGCTAGGAGTCAAGACCTTGAGGAAGAGATTTGACAGCTTGGTTTCCTCCTCTGTAAAATGGAGAGATGTTTTGGACTCAGAGATTCCTCAGATCTTTTCCAGCTCTTCCCTTCATCTTAAATCTATTCTTCTCCCACTCCTTTCATCTACTAACTCTTACTGAAACTTGACTTCTCACTGATAACACAACCTTCCTGGTCACTCCTTCCTGGACTGGCTACACCAACTTTCCTCTTCTCACTAGTTGAGGCAGGGATGTTGCAATACTCTTAGCTCTCCATTGCTACTTCCAGGTTCTTCCCTTTTCACTTCATTTAGTAACCTCTCTCCCTTTGAGGTTCATGCTCTTCATATCTACCATCCAACCAAAATAGTGGTAGCTGTGGTCTACAGGTCCCCAGAGCACTGCTCTTCCTTCCTCAATGAATTCAAAATCTGGCTTAACATTTTTTTTCTCCTTCCCAGCTCCTGCCCTCATACTAGGGGACTTCAGCATATATATTGATTCTCCTTCAAATACCCAACAACTCATTTCCTTAACCTACTTGCCTTCCATGAGCTATTTCTCCACCCCACCTCAGCTTACCACAAAGATGCTTATATCCTTGATCTTTGCATCACTCCCAAAAATGCACCATGTCCTTATCTAAGAATTCTTAAATCCCCTTATCTGACCATAATCTAATGACTTTTTACCTCTCCCTCTTATCCAAATCACGACTTTCCATCTCTTGACACTTCAATTCTCTCCCAGGCTATCTCTCTTATACTAGCCACATTTTCCTTCTTCTCCCTATCTTGACCCCTTGATGAAGCAATTTAACTGTCCATTGTTCTCCTCCCTTGAATCCCAAGTCCCTTTATCATATCACTGATGATACACAGACAAGCCTCATCTTTGAATGGCTACCACCATTCATCAGCTTGCCTACTACACACATGGAGAAAATCACATGGTCATTATGACTGAGTTCACTACAGATATGTTACATAACTTCAACTGGGCCCTCACTGCTTCTAGGCAATCTTACTCTCCCTCTCTTATCTACTCACTATCCCTCTTTATGCAGTGGTTCTTCCAAATTTTTCCATCTATCCTCATACCTCTCACAACTCCCCTCTCCCCCTACTCTCTCAGATGAGAGCCTTGCCTCAGATCTTACTGGAAAAAATATCAAGGCTATGTGCTGTGAACTCTCTCTTCTCTTCATTTCCTATCATTCAGATACCTTCTGCCATTGTCTCCTCTTTCACTTCTGTCTCACAGGCTGAAGTGGTTTTATTCCTTACCAAAACTAACCTCTCTACCTACACAAACCATTTCATTCCATCCTACCTCCTCCAAACCATTACCCCTTCTGTCATTCCTATTCTCATTTTTTTCAATCTCTCCCTCTCTACTGGTTAATTTCCTACTGTCTACAAACATGCCTAGGCATCCTCCATCCTGAAAAACCTTTCTTGATCCTTTTGTCCCTGCTAACTTTCTTCCTATATCTCTTCTGCCTTTTGTAGCTAAACTCCTTGAAAAGGTCATTCATCTCCAATAGGTGCCTCCACTGTCTCTGCACTCAGTCTCTTCTTAACCCCTTTCAATCTGATTTCTGACTATATCATCACACTGAAGCTGCTCACTCCATAGTTAACAATGAATCACTTGATTGCCAAATCCAATAATCTTTTTTCAAACTTCATTCTCCTTATCCTCTCTCCATCCTTTGACACTGTTGATCACTCTCTTCTCCTTGAAATTCTCCTCTCTCAGGATTGTGGGTATACCCATCCTGGTTCTACTCCTTTCCAGTACTTTGTATTTATTAGACTAAATTTACATAGTACTCTGCCCAGAGTAAGTGCCTCAGATCTAGCAAGTCCCAATTAATAAAGTATCTTGAATCAAACTGAACATTTATAGGCAGACATGACCAGTCCTTTCAGATTAAATTTTCTATACCCTGCCTAGTGGAGTGAGAGGGGGAATACATTCATCACAAAACCAGCCAACATACTGTGGCCTAGTTAATTCCTCAGCCAAAGAGGCTGATGGCTAAAAAATGTCAGATTACTGGCAGAGACTCAAGTAACAGCCAGTAAATGCCCTGCCTGGTAAGAAAGGACACTTTTGATGTGCCAAGATTCTGAGTCCCATGCCTGTAAATTAGCATCCCATAGGAAACTACTATCTGTAGGTATACATCATATCTGAAGCCACTCTTGCCATGATGAAGATGGTGAAACAAATTGTGATATCTGGGCCTGCAGGGAAATTTAAAGTCTTATATGCCCATTACCTGAACCCACTGAGTAAAAAAAGAAAAAGTGAATGAGTAAAAGAAAGAAAAAGAAGGAAGGAAGGAAGGAACGAACGAACGAACGAACGAACAAAGGAACGAAGGAACAAAAGAAGGAACGAAGGAGAGAACGAAGGAGGGAAGGAAGGAACGAAGGAAGGAATGAAGGAAGGAACAAAGGAAGGAATGAAGGAGGGAAGGAAATGAGGAAAGGAGGGAAGAAGGGGAAGGAAGGAGTGAAAGGAAGAAAAAAGAAAGAGAAAGCATGACTGAATAAACAGATATTGACTGACTACTGTAAGATAAGGAGAAGCAGGGATCCCAGAATCTAAACTGACACCACTGATGTGGGACATGAGGTCTTTCTGGCAGAAGCCTTATTGTTTTCCTAGTCATTGTCCATCAGGATTGAAAAGGGATCCCAGTGCCAACAGATGGAGGGAGCAATAGCCCTGTCTGCAGGCAGGGATGTCTTAGGACCTCTCCAGAGCTCTTCCAGCATAAGGGATATAAGCAGAAATTGCAGAAATCAGCTAGAAAATTGACATCAAAGGGATCCCAAAATGAAGCCCAGCCATCTTGCCCAGGGGAAGCTTCACATGTGGCAGATTTACCCTCAGAAAGCCAGCTTGCCTGGAGGGACCAAGTCGTGTGCTGAACTTCAACCCCAAGCCACTGGAGTTGTTGTTGCTGCTCCTGCTGCCATGAGAAAGCTATTTCTTCACTCCAAGATTCAGAAAGCCTGTCTGGAAAATTGGATTTGTACCATACCCAATAGGACACATAGATGGACTTGTAACTGAGAGGACAGAAAGGCGACACAAAGTGACAGGTACTTCCATTGTTCCAGTGTACAAGTAAAAGAGAATTTTGCAAAACATAGATCATCCCCTGGGGAAAGGGAGAACTTGAGCAGGCTACAACCCATCATAAATAAGGAATTGTGGAGGTCCAGAGTAAAGGATGTTAACAAAGGAATGGATAAGCTAAAAATTATTGGACCAATCACTTGGAAATACTGGGTAATACCAAGTCAAATGGATTTATTAAGTATCTGCTATGTCCCAGCACTATTCTAAATACCAGAGGTACAAAGAAGAGTAAAGAAATCGGCTCTGATTTCCAGGAGCTCACAATCTAATGGGGGAAACGATCATGTACAAATAAGCTCTAGTCAAGGTAAACTGGAGGCATTACCAAAGAGAAGACACCATTACTAAGGAAGACTGTGAAAGGCTTTGGCTGGGACTTGAAGGAAGTCAGACAAGTTAGGAAACAGAGATGAGGAAGGAGAGCATCCCAGACTTGGAGGGAAAACATATAAAATGTTCAGAACTAGGAGATACAGCATCTTGTTCATGGGACAGCAAGGAGGCCAGTGAATAGAGAAAACTAGAAAGGTTCCCAGCTCATTAGTGGATGTTCCCTGTGGGAAAATTTATGAATAAATATAAAGAAGAGTCCCACAGAATGGGCAGGTCAGCATAAATGGGTTGCAACCTGAATTGTTAAAGAAAATACTTCCATTTATGAAATCCCAGATTCACTGGAATACTCGAGTATTCAATAAATGAAAAAGACTTTTCTTAAAAAAGAAAAAAAAAAGACTTACCCTCATGAAAATTCAGATTTAAGCTTGATATAAAGGAAAACTTTTTAGTAATGAGAATCATCCAAAGGTTTAACTTGGGAGGCAATGGGTTCCCCCTTTTAAGAATTCATCAGGCAAAGACTTAGGGGGCTACTTTGGGGGATATTGTAGAAGAGATTGTCAGTTTGGTATTGGTTGAGCTGTATGACCTCCAAGATCCCTTGCAACTGAGATTCTGTAGTTCTGATTAACAGTTACCCCCACCAAAGCACTGAACATGGGGCCATATAATTTCAGAACCTCCTTATTATATATATGAGAAGTTGGGGGGCCTAAAAGGGGAAGGAACTTATCCAAGACCACACAGGCAATAAATTACAGGTCCCCTGATTCCAAATCTAACACAATTCCCAGCATGCTTTTTATTGGGCAAAAGATATCTCTAAAAATAAATGAGTGGTTTTGAATCATAAAAGATAAGAAATAGTAGCAGGGCTCTAACCCTAGATTTGCTTCCACAATCTTGTGTCAGCCTTTCCACTTTCTGAAAAAAAAATAAATAAAATATAGGGGAAATACAAAGCAAGACTATGGTATTAAAGAACACAGGACCATGTATTGGATGAGTTGCAATTGTACATCTAGAAATAAATTGTTCTTTTCAAATTGCCAGGTACTTCAAAGGTACACAAACTAAATAATAAAGTATACAAATTTCAAAAAAAGCTCTACCTGCTTCCTATAAAAGAGGACATTTTTAAACTGGGACACTTGATGAATGATGGAAGTAAAAAATTCGTTAATCTTTGCTTCCACCTTAAGCCAATCCACACAGTGGTCAGAGTCCTCCTGCCTCTGGTTGCTAAAACTTCCTGATCTCTGAGACAAGTAATAGCATGAGTTATAATCTTTCTGCCTTTGTGAAAAAGACATCATCATCCACCCACCAAGTTCTTACTATCCAAGTCTTCAGGAAGTTCATATTATGACCCAGAACACGGGCCATCTCCAGAAGCATACTCAGCAGAAAGGAATCCAGAAATATGCAGGGAAAGCTATCTAAGAATAAGATACTCCTGGTTCCACCCAAGAAGGTCCCTCTTTTCTCTTGTTTTCTTGATAAACAGCCCTGAAAAAAGAATTGTATGTGCCGGTGGTCAAACACTAGTCAGAAAATTCATGTTCTTATTTCTTTCTGTTATAAATAAAAAATAATCTAGAGTTTTATTACTAGATTTATGAGCTTTTACTAGTCAAGAGAAAGAGGGGGAGAAATCGTTTTCAGACTTCTGGACTTTATGTAAAAATCCTATCCCCCACTGCTTGTCAGAGATGGCCAGATGAGATAAGAGAGCAAACCCAGAGACAGAGTTAGTTCAGAGCCCAGACCCAAAAAAGAGGCCAACTCAGCTTCCCATGCTGGCTTTTCAATCCTAAGCTCCTCCCCTCAGATCCTTCCATTGGCCAACAGCTTGCTGTCTGGCTTCCATGATGCCCTCATGCCAGGACATCCACCAGGACACCAGGGGATGCTGGGAGACACATGACTCTGTGACACCTATGTTGAGTCTTTTCAAGATGGACTGAGTCAGAGGTCTGCTAAATATTTAGCTCACACTTTTCTTACTGTAGGAATTGATTGATACAGTCTTTGGCTCTTCCACCCCAACTTGGCTACCATTGTCCTACAATTCATTCCTTCCAGGATACAAGCTCCTTTTGGCCAAGGGTTGCATCACCTGCACTTATCTCAGTGCTCAAGACATAACAAGACTTGCCACAGGATTTTTCCTGCATTCATTGATTATTGGCTCTAAGGCTTAGTTTCCATGGCGTCAGAAGGTAACAAACATCCTACATATGACAACTCCTCTACCCTGAACATCTAACAAAAGAAATTTTTGATGTGCCTTTAAATGTTTTACAGCTTCCATTTTCATCCTATTTTCTGGCACCATATGAACTGCAGGATCGTACTAGGTCCTATTTCCCAGGATTGTGATGAGAATCAAATAAGTTATCTACATAAAGCGCTTTCTCAATGCTACCTGTGGTTGCCACCTGTAATGTCACTTGACATCTCACCAGCTGGCCTTTGAGAATTGAATGTTCTTCTACTGACCTCAATCTTCTCCAAAGACTTAAAATTGAGGGTGCCTAGCAAGCAATGGAAAGAGCCGTAGGAATAACAAGCATTAATATGGTGTTTGAAGGTTTGCAAAGCACTTTAAATATGTTATCTTGTGTTGGGCATAATTAGGCTGCAATGAATAAGAAATGAGGAATTAGGAAGAGCAAAGGATGGAATCAAAGAACTGAATGAACCAAAGTTGGGCTAGCTACATGGTCAGAGGAGGGATTGCTCCTCTGGCATCCTTATGATGTCAAAAGGAAAGATGAAGGCTCCAAATGCTTTGAATGAACCTCCAATGGCAAACACAGAAGATATAAATGAGTCACATTGGACAAAAATAAATGGATTCAATTTACAAAGTTAAAGGGCATAGACTCATCAACGAGCTCCCAAATCCATTGGAGAATCTGGTAAAAACAATGCTCTCAATTGATCAATGCTTCATAAAGATCAATAGTAAAGATTGTCCATTATTGATTTTCAAACCACATTATTTATACTTTAGGCTGCTATGAAGTTTTCTGAATGCCTTCCACAAAGGACCAATATGGTAGTCTGCATTCATGGTTGGAAAGCTCTTTTTGTTGTCTATTCTTTGTAGCAACTCTGTGCTTTAGCCTATTTTTACAAAACAAGAAACTGGAGTGTGTTGTTCCTGCCCAGGGTAAGTATATCATATTAGAAGGCAAAGTAACTATTGCAGGGGATAAAATAATTCAAATTGTTAAATACACGCAAACTCAGACATAGAAACTGATTACGAGTATCCCATGAGACAAAAGAAGTCCAGTGATTTCTTTGGGATCACAGATCAGAAGGATCAGGATGAAAGAAATTCATAGGCAGCAAACTCTCAGTTTACTCCATAATCTCCCCAGCCTGAACACTCCTCATTGAGAAAACCAGCAACTTGCATCCAGCTCTCTTAGGAGGGACAAGGGCTTCAGAACAACAACAAAAAAATGTCTCTGTTTCCCAATCTAAATGTTATGAGTTTGCTGCCATGTGATTTCATTTTGGGTTGCTATCTGTTCCATCTCTTAATGGATCCAGTCCTGCTGGATTACTATGCCATCAGTCCTGCCCGAGACTTCCTAGTAGGCTGACTTCTGAAGTCACCTAATTTGCTTGTGCCAAATGGCTCTTCTATTCAACTTGACAAGCTGACTTCAATTGGTAAGAAGACTATAAACAAGACTGTGTGTTTTTTCTCATCATTTTATTTTGTCTACAGAGAAGAATAATCATTCTGCATATTTTTTTCATTTGGACTCTTTGCTATGGGATCATCTATTGTACTTGGTTATATTTTGGTTTTATCCTCCAGAGTCTACGCCATTATCCCTTGGAAAACAGCAGCCCTTAGACCCTGTTGAATTTCCTTAAGTAAATATGACCTATCCCTTTCTTCTTTCTCAAAGCAGTTCCCTATGCTGAATATTGAGGCACATAAACCAAATTGGAGTCAATTTACATGCAAGATATACACCCAATGGGACCCCCCCCCATCCTCATTCTTTGCAGCTCCAAATGGCATGTCACTGAAGGGAATGAAATATCAGAGGACAAGAACTTACCCCAAATGGACAGGTTACCCAAGCAGAGCTCATGATAATAATAGTTTAGGTTTCTGAAGCAAATTTAGGCAGCTTGGGGATGTGTTAGATGGATTCAAAGTCAGAAAGACCTGAGTTTAAATCATCAGACTCTTACTAGCTGTGTACTAGGCAAATCTCTTAACCTCTGTATGTCTCAGTTTCCTTTTCCATAAAATGGGGATAATAGGACCTATCTCCTAGGGTTGTGAGGATTAAATGAGCTCATACAAACACATACACAGAGAGAGAGAGAGACAGAGAGAGAGAGACCAAGGCAGAGAGACCAAGGCAGAGAGAGAGAGAGAGAGAGAGAGAGAGAGAGAGAGAGAGAGAGAGAGAGAGAGAGAGAGAGAGAGAACTTTACCCATGATCACAAAGATAATATCAAAGTTGGGATTTGAACTCAATTCTCTCCTAACTCCAAATCCAGCATTCTTATTACCATTCTGCATTTCCAAGCCCAGGTAAAAGTCTGACATTTTGATGAAGAAAATTTCAGTTTCATCTACTCTCAGTCCAAATTATACATCTGAAGGCCTTTTCCATTAGGAAATTTACAGAAAGAACAGGTTTTTCTCATATGGAAGAAAGAACTAAAGGATTCTGGGAAGCCAAAAGTGAGCCTGAATGTTGGTAAAGGAGGGAGGGAAGTCCAAGAACTTTGTGGTTCTGTAGAGGGGAAAGCACCAGCAATAGCACCCACAGCCAATCTGCTGCTAAGTAGAGAGATCACTGCTACACCTGAACTGAATATGATAATGTAATGAATGGTTGAAACCTTGTATAGCTCACTTGTAACTGCTTTAAGAGATTCTATCTACCTGGATAGAATTTTGCTGTTTCCCTAATTATCACTGCTATTGGAACCTGATGAGTTTATTCCCTCTAGAGAAACAGCATCCAGATTTTTCTATTCTCTTTAAATTTTGTTTATTTACTGTCCATACTTGTATAATGGATTTTGTCTCCAGATAAAAATAAGCTAACTTTCATTGCAATTGGAACAAATATTTACTATAAAAGAGTCAACTAGGTAATTGGGAAAGGGCACAAGAGAATGGATAGACCAATAAGAGCCCTAGCCTTAACCTTGACTCTAAAATGATGTTATCCATCCCCTCTCCGTCTCTGTCCTGTCTCCTGTCTCTCGCTCCCCCTTTCCCTCCAAATAAAAGAGACTTCACTTCATTAAATGCATAAAAATGCAAATAGCATGGTCCTGCTTTCATCAGATTCAAATTCAGAAAGGACCTTAGGGATCAACTAGCCCAATGCTTTCATTTTACAGAGGAGAGAAACTGAGTCACCAAAACAGAGCTTGTCTGTGGTCACAACATTGTAAGGACAATGGTCAGTGTTTTAACCAAGATTTTCTGAGTCCACATCCATTGCACCACAATTGATTCTATCCATTTTGTTACTTTATTATTACATAAACAACCCTGGGACATTGGTAAAAATGGCCAGGGACAGTATCTACAGGACTACCAATCTACCCTAAATCTCCAGGCTAGATACTTTTATCCTACAGTATCCTAGATCTATACAAGGAACTCCTCACTCCTAATAGCCAAATTAATGTTTCTCAAATTAGGTATCAAATTAGTCAAATACCAAGGAAAAAAAATGCATTACCTCTTACATAGTAGTTACCAGAGTCATACCAAGTAATTGATGCATCTGGGGCAAATACCACAAATCCTTACCTGGAAAAAAGATGGAATCCAACCAATACCCAAAAGAAAGAGGAAAGAGGTGAAGCCTACTCTTAGTGAGGAGACAGAGTAAGGTTGTGCTTGAGAATAAAGCATGAGGCACGGAGGATGTATCTTTAGCCTATTACCCAGCCATTTCCTATTTTTTAACTAATTATTCCTACTTACTGGCTCCTAAGGAAAATGGCTGTTGCAGGACTAAAAATGCCGTTATAACTCTCTAAACAAGTTGTCCTATAAAATTTGCACTCAGGGGGCAATCATGCCACCCTCGTTATAGCTCTGATAGGTGCTAAATGAATATTTGTTGAATTGAACAGACTAAAACAATTCTTTCCCACTCCTTTTCTTCATAGTAGTCAAGGGTCTGGTTTCACTTATGCTGCAATAGGGGACCTCTTTTGCTAGGACTTTTATCAGCCAACTATCTTTAGGCTCAATTGTCTCCCTCTGTCGCTGAATAATTGAGTTTTTCCATGGTGTCTCCAACACGAGTGTGATATTTCTTCAGTTTCAATCCCATTTGACCAGAGTTATTTTTCTACAAACTCTCCCCTTTATTACATGACACTGCTAAGAGTTGAGTCCCTCCTGAAATTCTTCCATTTCCTAGAGGTAGCCATGTTGTCACTGGTTTTGAAAATGCACATTATTCTTTGTCCTCATTATTCAGCAACTTGATTTCGTTTTCTATTCCACCAGGTAAGAATCAGAGGAAACAAGAGCATCTTAGAGCTCTCTTGCTGAAACCTGTGAAAATTACATTTTGTCCCCAAAGCAGAGACTTTAGAGCAGGCTCAGAAGGAACAGAGGTGCCTTAGCATTCGCCTTGTTAGCACTTTATGTAACTAACTAATGAAAAAACATCTTCGTTTTGTTTTGGGGGCTCAAAAGCCCATCCAATCCCTGTTTTCCCTCATAGGAAGGATTTTGTAAATGATGTTAAAATTTTTTTCTAGAATTTATGCCATTCAGAAGAAGGAAAGCCCAAAGGAATCCTATTAAAGAAATCATTCCCAACGTTATTGAGAAGAATGATCGTTTTTTGAATATGAAGAATCTACTCACCTCTATTCTACCATGATAATAGCCATACTATTATCTCTTGATTGAAAAACTGCATGCTGATAAAAAATTGAAAGATGAATTCTTGGGATCATAGAGAGAGAGCTTGATGTAAAACATGATTCACTGGTTCTAGGTTCAAATCCTACATCAGAGGCTTAATTAGCTTAATAAGGAGCTTCACCTCTCTGTGCCGCATTTACCATTTTGGAGGAGTTAGACTCATTGATTGCTAAGATTCCTTTCATTCTGGAGCTGGGATCATTTGAATTCAGAACTGCTTTTAAATGAGTTTGTATCTTATTTATTGTAATAGCATCTATATATGTTTAAAAATAATATGAAATCATTTATTCAATTAAGTAGGAGGGTACATTTGCTTATTCATGGAATTGTATTTAGTGACCCCTTAATATATACCTCAGGGGGCAACTAGGTAGCTCGGTGGATAGAGAGCCAGGCCTAGAGATGAGAGTCCTGGGTTCAAATTTGGCCTCAGATACTTCCTAAATGTACAACCCTGGGCAAGTCACTTAATCCCATTTGTCTAGTCTTACTTGCTCTTCTGCTCTGGAACCAGTATTTAGTACTGACCCTGAGATGGAAAGTTAGGGACTTTAAATAAATAAGTAACTCAGAATACCCAGAAATACCAGGTTTACAGAACAAGAACCACAAATTTAGAGGAAGATGATTTTGGGGGCTGCATATGGACAACCTGAAAACAATGAGCAGATCTGAAGAATATATTTCCTAGAAAGAACTAGAGGGGTAGAAACAAACAAGAAGGTGGACCCTGGAGGCCAAGGAAGGAAAGCAATTCAACAGAGCATTTCCTGAAATTGTTTTCTATCCCTTGGCCAAAAGATGATAATAATTACTCTGATATAGCAGAGGGTCCAAGATTCATCAACGTAGAGCTTCTCACCACTGGGTCAATTCTATTTAATTCAACTCGGCATCATAGAATTTTAGCATTAGGAGAGACCCCTGGGTCCATCCAGGCTAACCTCAAAGGTTCCCTCAAAAGGACCCTCCATTATAGGATAGCTGATGAGTACTCCATCAGCCCTTGCTTGAAGACCCAAGTTGGGGGGGGGGGGAACGCTGTCCCCTGAAGGATCCCATTACAACATTTATTCCCAATTCATCTATACTTCCTCATCCTATGCCATTCTGATCTATGAATCTTCCCAGGTATAGTGAAGACTGTCCTCTGTTTGTCTTAATATTTTGTGGACTTGACCATGAGCAGCACTCTCTTATCTGTAACTTCTAATACATTAGAATCCCCATTTTCTTTTCTTTTTTTTTTTAAATTTTTATCCAGTTAAGGAAACTTCTAGCAATGCTGACCAGCAGCTGCTCAGGAACTTAAAGGCTTCCTGGGGGCTTTGTATGAGCAGAAAATTGGTGACAGCATGATGTCCACCTGGCCAGTGGATATAAAGGAATTTTAGGAGTGTGGAATAGTCATGAAGAAAGAGCTAGCTTCAGATTCAGGAGGACTTGAGTGCAAATCCTGCCTGTCATACACACACACACACACACACACACACACACACAATCCTTCACAAAGTGCACCAATAATTTGCTTTGTTCCACTTCTTATGGAAGAGCCACCAGTGTCAATAGGCTATATTTGCCATGTATTTTTGCATTGCCCTTTGGGCCACCTGAGATCCATGAAAGAAATAATAGCACTAAGAATTTCCATTTATGTGCTGTTTTATGAGAGGCGGATTGAATTAGGGGCAATAGAGCTAGCCTCACTGTCATGAAGACCTAGATCAAAGACCTTCCTCTGAGACATACTAGCTGGGTCATTCCTCTGAGATGATGAGCTGCATTGCAGGGTGCATTGCTGGAGGTGGGCGATGTTCCCCAATGGGAGCGCCCAATGCTGATGAAATTACAGGTCTCAAAAAAAGAAATCATGTTCTAATGTTTACCAAGAACTTTCCTCTCAAGACCCCCTTTGAGAGTGACGTCCCACTTGGTTTTATTCCATTTTCACAGATAAGGACCCTTAAATGCAAAAAGGTTTGGTGAATTGTCCGGAGACCCACATCTAGCAAGGGACCGAGGCAGGATGGGAACTGGGGGATACGGACTCTGACTCGATAGTCTTTCTGAGTCTTTCTAAGGAAGACAGTGCATGGTCTGGCTGTGCATCAGGCCAAAACCAAACATATTAAAATCCAGGCTTGCAGTGCTTCTTGCATTAAGGTACTGAAAACTGTAGGAGGCTGTTCCAGTTGCTTGAGCCTGAATCTTCATATAGGATGCTCTTTGGTCACTAATTGCTTGGACCTAATATTAGCATCTTCTTCCCATGTTCCATCATTCATTATTTTACAAGAAATTTCATCACTGGACTTGGCATCATGAGATGCCAGCTCCATCTGCCATTTAGGTTCAAATGTATCCCCATATGATTTGCAGAAACTGCAAATTCTTTACTAAGACAAGAATATTTTAAAATCTGCAAGGTCTGAGGCTAGCCAGAGTGCAGCAGATCTATCTGCTCTCCCCACCCACAGACTCCCCCCACCTGCCATTTTGTTCTTGCTCAGCTTCATTGACATGTCAGTCAAAGAGGATATTGGTGGTCCCGGTGTCCATGCACTTCTTGGAGGAGGAAGCTGGGAGTGGAGGGAAGATGGTTTGAGCCTGGGAAATAGATTTTGAAAACACGGGTTCACAGTCAGGGATGTAAAAGGAGTTGCAAGGAACTTCTCAATCCTTAGTCAAATAGATGGCCATGCCACTTCCTGTCTGAGCTTGTTTCCTCATCTGTAAAATAGGAATAATAATCCTTAGAGGTGCAATGCTAGAGCCTTGAGTCTAGAGTCAGAAAGATCTGAGTTCAAACTCAGCCCCAGATCTACTGGGCAAATGAGTTCACCTCTGTCTACCTCAGTTTCCACAACTGTGTCATGGGATTGTTGTGAAAATCAAATGAAATGCTATTCACTCAAAGTGCTTAGCACAGTGCTTGGCACATAGTGGAGCCTATCTAAGTGCTTAGTCCCTTGTCTTCTCTCCCCTTGGGATTACTGTGAGAGGAAATGAAGGTTTGGTTGTACCCATCATTGTCATCTTTGATCATTGCCTTAAGTTGGAAGAATGCTAACAGGTCAGGCTGCCCAATTGTAGGGCCATTGCTAACTGGTCTGGTTAAAACAGGGGTGATGGAGAGGAATGGGCTCATTTCACAGCCCCCCAGCAGTCTAAGCCTACTTAGATGGGCACATATATGTTTGGACTTTGAGTTGCAAGAATTAAAAGGCACGAGGGTCCTTTGGGGGGCTAGCTTCAGTTTTTGCAATTGGTACAAGGCTGCCCATGAGTCTGAGCCATTATTTTCATTTCAAGCCTCTCACAATGCCCTCCCTAGTTAGGCTCCAACATTTCCCTTGTCTCCGACATTCATTCGTCCAGACCGACTTTTCACTCTTTTGGCACTGAGCCCTTCTTGAGAATATACCTATCATTTGCCATGTGCTCATTAGCATCTCAGGAAAGTCTCCTTCCAATTGTGAGAAGCCAAATTGAGACCTTTTCTGTCTGATACTAGCCTGAGGGTTTGCTCCGCTGCTTTGTTTGTTTTTATTTTTATTGCCAGACACCTCGAGTCCTGGGCATCGTGAGGTGCCTGGAGAGGCCTTTCTCCTGGAGGGATTTAAAGAATTGGGGTGGTGATCGCTGCCTATGATTTTCTGATGTTTTTTTCTGCAACTCGAACCATATGTAATTTTGAAATAAATGAAAGTTAAGTACAAAAACGTTTCGCCCCAAGGGAATTCAGATTCTCAATGTGCTTTTAATAACTGTTTGTAAAACATTTAGGAAAATCTATGGCAACACATTTAGGGAAAAATCAAATTACTCTTGCCTCAAGATGTTATTCTAGTGTCTAAACTTTATGAAACAGCCTGTGTGGCCCAATTGTTGAACTAATCCGGTCAGTAATACTTTAGAACATATTGTATACATAGGGCCTGAATTTAATCTGTGTAGTATTTTCTTCAATAACACTTCTTCAAGACACTTCTTTTAAATCCCCTAACAATTAATGGTGCAGACAGGACAAAATAGACCTAGCTAGCATTTACTGAAGAATTTAAAATGGAACCTCATTAAAAGGCCTAGAAATTAACCAATGAAATGAAATTAAAAATCATCATTTTCCTTCCTTTCTTTTTCTTTTTAGGAAGGAAGGAAGGAAGGAAGGAAGGAAGGAAGGAAGGAAGGAAGGAAGGAAGGAAGGAAGGAAGGAAGGAAGACACAGAGAAAGGAAAAAAGGAAGGAAGGAAGAAAGAAATCCAGCCTCAGACGGTTTCTAGTTGTGTGCCCCTGAACAAATCATTTTACCCTGTTTGCCTCAGTTTCCTCATCTATAAAATGAGCTGGCGAAGGAAATGGCAAACCACTCCAATATCTTTGCCAAGAAAACCCCAAATGGAGTCACAAAGAATTAGATATGACTGAAACAACTGAACAATAATGATTGCAAGCCAGAGAGGTTACCTGACTTACCCAGATCACAATTTAATGTATGCTGACAAGTTGATGCATGACTTGAATCTCTCTTCCATCATTTGGAAGAACCACAGGAAAGTGGTAACTACAGATCTAGTTGAGGAAAAATTCAAACTCAACCCCTGAGAGAACGGGAAGGAACACTTCACTATTCTACCAGGAAAAGGTGTCCTTCAATCTGGGTGAGAAAGTACAAGACATCCTTGTTTCATATTTATAAACTTTTAGCTAAAAAGAGTATCAGATAAGGGTAGCTCAGTAGATTGAGAGCCAGACCTAGAGACAGAAAGGAGGTCCTGGATTCAAATCTGACCTCAAACATTTCCTAACTGTGTGACTGGGCAAATCACTTAGCCCCCATTGCCCAGCCCTCACCACACTTCTGCCTTCAAACCAAAACACAGTATTATTTCTAAGAAAAAAGGTAACGGTTTAAAAAAAGTATGAGACAATCAGATACCTGGACCATTATAGCCTGGCCACAGAATCAAAAAGACCCAAAATCCCTTTTGGAAAGCTAAAAAGGACCTTCAAAGCCATTTAGTCCAATCTTTTCATTTTATAGATGAGGAAACTGAGGACCAGGGACATTATATGACTTTACTCCCAGGTACTACTTCAAACACTTGTTCTAGCAGACAACAATGAGCAAATTCCTTGCCTCAGTTTCCTCATTTGTAAAATGAGAATAACAGTAATAGTTATCTCACAAGGTTATGGTAAGGATCAAGGAAGATACTTTGCAAACTTGAAAGCACTCTGTGTCATAAGTTATAATTATTATTTAGTCACATTTTCTTTTTCCTAATGTTGATGGAAAGAGAACCATTACAGAACCCTTAAAAAAAGTTGATTGGTTCCTCACCTAGCTTGGGCATAGCTTCAATGCTTCATGAAAATGCAAAGTCAAGCCACAAGAAAAAGGAATATTACTCTGAAAACTATCAGATTTATTGATAACTTATATCAGATCCATCAAGAGGGAGGGTATGACTGGGATGCCTGTTCTTCATTCATTAAATGACCTCATTTTGTGACTCTGTAAGCCTCAAAAGGCTGGCATTGCTTGCTCACAAAATGGATAGAGCTGATGATGGAGATCTGGGCTTTCTAAGGTAGACACATTTATAATTTGATTTGCTAGACTGTAATTCGTTAACAATGTTTATTCCTTCTGAGGAGGGAAGCGGCTTCCCTGGTTAATTTTTCCATTTTTAGCACCTGATCTCCATGTAAAATGCTTTCTTTCTGAAACACATCATAGAAAGAAAAACCAGCCAGGCAATGTCAGAAATGCAATCTAATGGAAGATATTAGCTTCCCTTTAGAAGCACTTTTAGAAAAGCAAGGAATGGAATGGTATCAAAAGAGCAGGGCTTCTTTAATTGGCTCGAAGCTATTGAGTGAGAAATTCATTCTGAGGATGAACTGAAATAATGCCATCCTGGGGCCCAAAGAGAGGCATCTTTATAGATGAGCTCCCTCTGTCTGTTTCTGGTCATTAAAATACCACTGCTCTTTCCAATGGCCCTGGAAATCTCCCCTGATCTATTAGGACCTATTGAGCTCCTACAGTGTGAGAACTAACTCCAAGAGATTTAAGAAAAGAAATGAAGAGAAGCAAAGTACCCAAGAAATTGCCTCCTGCGGGAAAGTTAAAAACAGGCAACATGGTTCAGTCAAAAGAGCACCAGATTTGGAGTCAGAGGATCTGAGTTCAAAATCCAGGTCCAACCATTGCTACCTTTGTGACTTTGGACAAATTCTGCCCCCTTCTTGATCTTGGGTTCCTCGTGTGTAGAATGAGGAGGCCATTCTAAATGGCTCGTCAGGACTCTTCCAACCTCATATCTGTGATCGTGTTATCTAAGGTCTTATTTTCATGCCTTGGTTTCCTCATCTGTAAAATGAGGGTTCTGGAGTAGATCATCTCTAAGGTTTCTTCAAACTCTAAAGGGTGAACCAATCTCTTGACTTTCCTGGACCTCCATTCTAAGATAGGAAAGTTTATTCATTCCTAACAGTCCACAGTTCTTTGAGGCTAAGACCACCACCTCCAGAGCCAAGGAGGAGAGAGGCTCCCGAAATCTGCTGAAGCCATTTCAGAGCATTACAGGTCAGCTCAGTTGGCCTCAATAGAAGCACAACCACCAAAAAGAGGCATGTAATGGTCAGACCATATGTGGCCTCGATCAGGACTGCTGGAAAATCACAGCTGCAGACAGACCAACCTGGTGGATGGCAATCGGGTAAGAGACGTTTCTTTTTGAGTTAAGGTTTCGAGCAGGCCATGAATCAAAGTCTGGGTCAAATCAACGAGAGGTTCTGAAAATAGCAGCTGGGGCCACAGATCAAAGAACAGACTTTATGTTCAGCCAACTCACCATTACAAAAAAAAAAAAAAAGCCCGCTGGACAAGTCTGGATATTTTCAGTGGCTTCTACAGATAGAAATTTCAATCAATTATGCCATCTTTTAATCTAATAACTGCAAAGTATGAAGCAGGCTTAACCACTGGCTTTTCAGTTTTGTCCCCGATAACTCAAGACTTAGCACCGTTAGCCTCAAAGGGGCTCAATACAACAATTATTTCATTTTCATAAGAGCAAGGTTAGAGGCAATATGGTGAGGTGGCCATAATGGAGCTGAAGATACTCAGTTCCTGACACAGCCAATGGGCCAATTTGCTTTATTTGACTCTATCTCTTTTTTAAAAAGAAAGGTCTCAATGGGGGCAAAAGAAGGAAGAGGCAGAAAGTCCATGATGAGCTATTTGGTAATGCTAGAAATGCTCCTCTCAAAAAAATAAGCACTTATAAAAGTCTGGTTTTTTAAACCCATCCTGGAATTAAAAAGATCTGCATTCGAGTGTTGCTTTTGACACCTGACAGACCAATTATTTTCCAACAGCCTTAGCAACCCTCTAATAGTATGAAGTACAGACTAATTGCTCATTTAACTCTGGTGGTAACCAGTTGCTGGGTGAATAGAGCACCAGGCATGGAGCCAGCAGCACTTGAGTTCCAATCCAGCTTCAGACACTTCCTAGCTGGGCAAGTCACTATTCCTTGTTTGCCTCAATTTCCTCATTTGTAAAATGAGCTGAAAAGGGAAAAGGTCAACCACTCTAGCATCTTTGCCAAGAAAACCTCAAATGGGGTCAGAGAGAGTCCAGCATGACTTAAGTAGGGCTTAGAGGAGGTTTTGAGGTCCATATCTTATGCCTGCTCATCCATGTGTTTTTAAAACCTTAAGTAATGGCAACCTTAAATATCTCTAGGAAAAAAATCCTTTCTGCATTTTCTGTGACTTTCAAATACCTTTGGAGATATACAGAGAATACGCAATCTACAGCTTCAAAAATAAATAAAATAATAACAGATAAAGAAAACAAAACAAAACAAACTCTTAATAATAATAAGCAGATAATTTTCAAAAATAAAAAATGATTTGCAGAAGTAAAATAGAATTAAAGACAGTTATCACTTGGGAAAGAAACTGCAGACTCACACAAAATCTAACTCTCATGAACACCATGAAATGGAAATGGAACCCTGCTCATACAAGTGAGCTAATCAGAAAATGCCCTCCATCCCCCATGATTGAAAAGGATAGAATTAATCAACTGATTATTTAACAAATGAACAAAAAAGGCATTTAATAAATATTTCCTTAGCACTGTGCTAAGTCTTGGGGGTACCAATGGAAAAAGGAAGACAGTCACCAATAAGAAGTTCACACATTATAATGGGAAACAACTTTTAAAACAAAGTTCAGTAGTAATGAAAGTCTTTAAATTCAAAGGAATCAGCAATGAGTGAGAGAACGGCCCAGAGATCCTTGGGTTACCTAATTAAATATGACAGTGATGTCTAGGGACTACAGACCTGATAGAAAGCCCTGGAGGATCTTAGAAGGCAGAACAAGGGCAGAGGGTAAGGGCTGGTGATCCTCTATCTCTTCAGAAGGAACAAAGTTGTTGATTTACATTTTGTCTAAGCCCTGTGAGCAATGGAGCTGCCAAAGGGAAGTAAGAGGTTACATTCAATGGTGGAAGTAGTTCTTCCCACCACAGGCCATCCATAAGGAGTTCTCAGGTGCCCTGGACCAGTATAAAATTGATATAGCTGAAGCTTGGCTGATAAGATTGGATCAGATCTCAGTGGCCATTGAATTCAACCAGATAAGAATGCCCATGTCATATACTAAACAACTGGTCATCCATCCTCTGCTTGATAACATCAAGCTCCTTCAAGCAGCCCATACCCACTTTTGGACAGTTCTAATTTGGGGCAAATTTTTCTTATACGAATCCAAAATCCAACTCGTCACTATTTCCTCCTTTATTCTTCACACTACCCTCTAGGGCCAAGCAGAACAAGTGAAGCAAGGCTTTCTTTCCTCGTGACCACCCTTCAAATACCTGAAAACAGGATCATGGTCCAGGCTACCATCCTATGACCCCATTACTCTGGGCTTCCTATTTCCACATCCTTCATCAGTTCTCCTAGGTCATGAACTTGAAGCCTTCACTATCCTGGTCATCTTCCTTTAGTACCATGTTACAGAGCCCCGTCAAAGACTCAGATGAAGACCTAGATAGCATGCTCAGTTTTGAGATTCCCCAAAGCTGAGTGAACCAATGAATTATATGACAAAGTCAGGATCTGGTTTAATAGTAACTGAGGTGACCAAAAGTTGGTAAGGAGCCAAGCATGTAGCAGATCGCCAATAAAGGAGATGGGCTTGCAGACAAGATTAAGGAAAGGATAGTATTTCAGAAAGGTGATAATTCCACTGGACTCCAGAGTGCTTGGACCATATCTGAGACATTGAGTTCAAAGAGGGTTCTACTTGATAAGAAAGCCATTGACCAACTGGGCCCCATCTACAGGAAGGAAGGCAAGGGAGCCAAAGGATAGAGGAACATTTTCATACAAAGAGTAAATCAAAGTAAAGAAATGTTGAATTTGGGGGATGAGATAGGAGGACACAAGAACAATCTTCTAATATTTAAAGAGTGTTCCCATTAATAGGAAAAAATGATATGATAATCATGAAATGAGTGATCCCTTTGTCCATGTGCTATCTAAGCTTGAACCCCCTTCCCCTTGGACTCTATGTGTGCTTTTGGGAGAGGGTTGGGACTTGGGAAGGAATGACTGGTATCATCTAGTGAATACCAAAAGTCTTAGTAAATACCAAAAAATACCTTGAAGTCAAGGAACTAAATGATTCTCAATTGACAATTTAGAAGGAAAGCCTATCAGTGGAGGCTTCAACCAATGGCATTAGATAATTTCCCCTAATAGCTCAGGGTACCCCTTGAACTCTATGGAGGATATACAACCTTGCTTCAAGACCCCAGGTGCATGCATGACAGTGAGAGTTGTGATAAGGTTCCTCAGAATTTGCATGGGCTATATACAGATAAATAGAAGATAATTTGAGAGAGTAGGGAGGAGGAGAGCACCAACAACTACAGGGATCAGGGAAAGCTTCCTAATTCATCTGAGTTACCCCTGAAAGAAACTAGAAATTCTAAAAGATAAGAGGAGCAAGGAAGGAGAGCATTCCCAGCAGAGGGAATAGAATGTATGAAGTTATGTAATGGGAAAATGTCAAGTCATGTCTAGATAGCAGCAAGTAGGGCAATTTGAGAGGAATAGAGAGTATATGAGGAACAGTCATGTAAAATCAGTCTGGAAAGGTAGGTTGGACCCAGAAATTTCTAAAAGACCTTTGAATGCCAAGATGAGGTGTACGTTTATCTTAAAAGTACAGCTACATATTTTGTCTTCAGTCTTTTTTTTTTAACTCTTACCTTCTGTCTCATAATTACTACTATATATTGGTTCTAAAGAAGAGTGGTAAGGGTTAGGCAATGGGGGTTGAGGGGTTTACCCAGGGTCACACCAGGAAGTGTATGAGGTCAGATTTGAACCCAGGACCTCCTGTGCCTAGGCCTGGCTCTCAATCCACTGGGCCACCCAGCTACCCTCTATCTTCAGTCTCGAAGTGAGAGATTTACCAGCTACATAGACCACAACAGAGTTTATGCTCTACTAGCACAAACTCCATGATCACCAAAGTTATCTCCATGGTCTATTAAGGCATTCAGGGAAAAATCAAGCTAATACCACTTTTGAGACATTTGGACAAGAGACATTGGCAGTCAAGATTGCAAACGATGGTGAAAACGCCCATCTTTTCATCCGTAGGCATTTCAACCAAAGGTTCAGAGTGAGAAAGTGAGAATGTCTATCAACAGAATCTTGTTCATTTGAGCTTATCTCGATTTCAGTGACTCTGACCCACAAATGGAATTTTCCCTTTTCCCCAAAGGTAAAGCAAAATTTAAGAGAGCTTGACAAAAAGGAGCATTCCGGCAAACAAATGGAAACATCTCCCACTTAGGAGAAGAGGGATTTTTGTTTCCATTTTTCAGGCTCAGCACAGAAACTTTTAAGAAAATCTTTCCCTAAATGGCTATTTCTTTCCTCTCACACACACAAAACAAAAATCCTAAATGTTTCTTTGAGGGGAAAAAAGTTCTGTTAACATAAAACAGTTGTACTTATTCTGTAATTCCTTTTAGAAAGAATAACTGAAGACAAATAGCCTAATTCAATGCAGCTGAAATTTCATTTACTAACTAACCACACTAATGAGCCACTGCCCAGGGACTACTAATTAGATTCACTTTATTTCTGTCACTGAAATTAATTTCCTTGCTTTAACTTCTAGACCTAGGTTGATGTTTTCCAGATATTTTTTAAGCTGGCAAAAACTGAAAGCACTGAATGATTTCAACAATTTATGCTGACCCTGATTCTCCTAATCATGGTATATTTCATGCTCATGAATGTCCTCTTCCCCAAAACTCAGTGTTGCAATAGCATGATGCTAGTATGTGTGCTGACATATACACACATATGTGTCAGTTACTTATGTTATCCAGGTAGTTAATAAATCCCTCTGCAAAACTGCTGCTAACGCTGTTTTTTGTTCTTTTTTATGGAAAATGTTAGGCAAAGTTAGATTAAATCCCTCAAATCCATTAAGGTGAACCCAAAAAACCAAAATTGTATTCAGAGTCCTCAGAGGCTCTGTGTCCTTCCACATTTCCCCCCATTTGCATGTCTACAATGAAAAAGAGCACATCTTGGGGTTATTTCAATAGTATAGTATTTTATTCAGCTAGATACCATGTCTATTATGTTTTTCTGTGTACCTCCAAGGGTCATGTGTGGAGATAAAGATAAAGGGAGTAGTTTCAGACATGTAAACAATCCACACATATGATGATCATTGCCCCTGCTGCTGTTTCCAGAGGCGCTACTGTGGCTAAATTAGGCACTTCTCTAGAACTGAGGCAATGAGAAAGAGATGCAACTTCAGTGGGGGACAGAGGCTTAGCCTCAGGGCACCAAAACTGCAAGGGCTCTGACAACATTTATGCTCCTTAGACAGGAAAGGCACAGCTGAGCTGAATGCCTCGTTAGCAAGAATGATCTGGTGAAAGAGGAAGCCACCAGATGGCTGGTCCCCTTTTCCTTGGCATAGCCACCATCCCCTCTGCCATTGGTTGTCTCTAATTGCCATGTCCTAAAGACAGTTCCGACTAAAATGGAAAAAGAAATATGGCCCTATTTTAGAACAAGAGAGAGCCATGGTAGGGATGGGAAAGGGAGACTGAAAAGGAAGCTCACAGTACAATGGCCTTAATAAATTATTGACTTCTTAAATATTTTACCAAAGCAGATGGGTACATAGGAAAGTATTAGTGATCCAGATTGCTGAAGAATCAAAACTGCAAATCACTGAAAGGTCAAAGGAGAGATGCACGGTGGCCATAAATGGGGGGCAGGATATTAACAATGAAGAATTGCATACTGGACAGGCTGTGAAAGCTAGCATCAAAAAGACTATTACAAGGAAAAGGAAGTCTGTTGGTCATATAGCAGGAGAGAGGAGTGGCTGAAAGAGTCTATCTGTATCAGTGGTACTCAGGGATTGCCCAGAGACCTAGATGAGGCCCCCAGAAGTCTGGATTGAACCTCAAGGAAGAGTAACATTGTTAATTAACATAAACAGCTCTAGACCGTCCCATAAAAGGTATGACTAGTGTAGAAAGTGGCTCTCCATGCTCAGTGGAATGATGAGGAGAGTTTGCAGGTGCCAAAGGGAAAGAAGAAATCAAGTATTGGTCATAGGAAGAAGAGGTAAGTCAAGGTAGTTCTTGATTCTCTGCCGTGTGCTTCTCTGACATGAACAATAGGAAATAAGCATTTATAGAGGACCTACATAGGAAGCACTTCAATATTATGTCACTTAATCCTCACAACAACCCTACAAGGGAGGTGCTATTATTGTCCCCATTTTACAGTTGAGGAAACAAAGGCAAACAGAGATCAAGTAATTTGTCCAGGATCACATAACTAGAAAGTGTCTAATGTAACATTTGAACTCAAGTCTTTCAGACCCTACTTCACCACATAGATGACTCTGAAAGGGAGTGTCTTCTCCCAGGATGGGTATTGAAGATGTAATGGAAAGCCTCCTGAGACTTGTTTATTCCCTACTTGTAGTGTTTAATTTTGAGACCTCCTGGTACACTCTTATCATTTTACAAAAGAGAGAACTAAGGACCATAGAGGTTAAATGCCATATCCAAGGTCATTCAGACAGAAAGCAAAAGAGGCCAAACTTGAATTCATGTTCCCTAATTTCATATCTACCTTTCATTATGCCATACCTGACATGATAAAGGATCATCTAACTGCCCTCAATAAATTCGTCACAAAGATCAGATGAACTTCATTCCAAGAAACTAAAAGAAATAGCTAATTTGGTTTCTGAGATAGAAATTTTATCAAATGTCCAACCTGTAGGAGAGGCACCACAGGGCTGGAAACAGATCGATGTGGACTCAGTTTCCACAGAGATAAAGAAAGTGCATTTTTCAGATCTTACTTTAGTGAGCTTGCCTTTGATTCCTGGAGAAAAAATAGCCCTAATCTATAAAATGAGAGAGCTGAACTCAGTGGTCTCTAACATCCAGAATACATTGTGTAAGAATTTGAAGGCTCCCATTCCATTTCCCCCTTAGGTCTACAAACTGCAAGATTATATTAAGATGTCACTTTGTTTCAAAGTTCTTTGTCTAACCTGAATGAAAAATCCTTTTACTTCTTTGTTGAACTATTAATTATAAAACAATGACCTGCACTGAAACTTTGTTATATATTTTTATAGGAAACCAATTTCTAAGGAAAGAAACCCATTAAGCTCAGAAAGGAATCCTCCCTGAAATTGATGAGAGCAATGATCAGACATCAGACTAAGAGGAAGGATATCTTTTAATTAATTCAATTAATAGAAGTATCTCTTGAGTTTACCTTTGATCATGTTGAAAGGATAGTCCTTGGAGGGCATAGTTAGAGAAAGATTGAATAGATTCAGGTAAAATGATTCTCCAGGGTATGCTAAGAGGCAAATTACTATGGTTCTTCAACAACTGTCACTTAAACTTTGTTTTCCTATTTAATCTTGATGACTGAATTTTGTCTTTGCCCTTGAACCCTATACATTGTGAATAGATAGAGACTTGAGTCAGATTGATTTTCAAAAGCAGGATGGAGCTCTTTTCCTTTGTATCTCTTTCTTGCTTCCTTCCTTTTTTTCCTTTCCAGTGCTGTTGTGAGTATCCAATGAATTAACACATGTAAAGCACTTTGTCACTTTATAGTTCTATATAAATGCTAGCTATTATTGTTGTTGTTATTAACATTGTTATTATCATTATCACTAGATTAACTGATCAAGGGCATATCTTCTAGGATCATAGACTTGCAGAAGGAAGAGACCTAAGAAGTCACCTAGTCCAACACCTAATTTTATAGGTGAGAAAAATGAGTTCCAAAAGTAACTTGTCCAAAATCACACAGATAGCAAAGGGCAGAGCCTGGATTAGAAGGAATGTTTTTATCTGTCCTCAAGAATCTGAAAGTAAAAGACTTATCTCGTGTATCCCCAGAAAGTATAAGTAAGGAAAATGGGTAGAAACTAAAGGAACATTGTTGGCCACCCTCTTCTGAATACTATTTCCCTTCTTGATTTCCCAAACACAAACCTCTCCCTTTTTGTCCCTAGAAAGATATCAAACCACCACTTCTTCATGCCCTCAATACATTTATCTTCTCCTCATATCCCTGAAGTGGGAGCATTTCCCCAAACACTGTCCCTGACCCCTCCTCTTTTCTCCCTAAATCATCTCTTTCAGTGATGTTCATAGATTCAGTTAGTAACTCTGTGCTAATAGATCCCCATATCGACATTTTAACCTCAAAAGGACCCCAGAACTTCAGTTCCTCAGCTGTAGTTGTCTGTTTTGACTTTCTATTGTCCCACAAGTTTTTCCAATTCATTGTATCCAAAAATGAGCTTACTCCAATCCTTCCTCTCTCCCAATTCCCATATTTCCCTTGATGGTACTAGTCATCCAGACTTGACTCGAGTCATCTCTATCATTTCCCGCTACCTCACATTCTACATCCTATCCTTTGCCAAGCCCTAATACTTTTTATCCCCACAATCTCTCCAGTGTCACCTTCTTTCTCTCTCTTACATAGCTACAACTTTATCTTCTTCTATGGACTATTGCAATGGCCCCTAATTGAAAACTCTGACTACATTCTCAAAATATTCTTTACCAATTACTACAAAATACAGAGTGATATAATGACTATGGCATTGGAGTAAAAGTCAGAAAGATCTAAAGTTCAAATCTCCCCTCAGACATTTATCCCAATATAGAAATTGGAATTCAAATGATCCCTTCTAGCTCTATCCAAACTGATCCCTTTCCAATTCATCCTTCCCACAGCTGTCGAAAAAAAAAAAATCTTTTTAATGCTATGTTACTCCACTATTTAAAAACAACAGTGAATCCCATAACACACTTGGCATTTATGGCCCTTCTAAATCTGACCACAACATACTTTTCAAACCTCATTTCACATGATTTCTTTTCACACACTCTGCATTCCATCTAAATTGAGTTGCTCAGATTTGTCCTTTCTTGTTAGTGACACGGGCATTACTCCGTAACCTTTTTTTTTTAAGCATTATTCTAGACGCTTCCAATCATGTGACCCTGGGCAAGTCACTTAACCCCCATTGCCTAGCCCTTACCACTCTTCTGCCTTAGAACCAATACACAGTACTGATTCTAAGATGGAAGGTGAGGGATTAAAAAAACACATTATTCTATTCACAGCTTCACAAACAATATCTTGGTGTACCTCCATCTCTCTACAGTATCTCTAACACTGATTAGATCTCTTTTTCATCTTTGTTCATTTATTAAATGTGAGGTGAAACAAGAATTACTTTAACTTGCATTTCTCATATTAGCATCTTTCTTAAGGACAGTTTGCAATCCTTGTGAGAACACTCCATTAAAAAAAATCTCTAGGCCAATTTTCCTGTGGAAATGGCTGCTGGTGACAATAATTAGAGGTGATCTGAGGACCTTTATGTGATACATATCTCTTTCCCCCAGTTGACAGCTTCTCTTCATATCTCTGGTGAATTAATTTTGTTCTTACTAGAAATTTTTAATTTTATATAATCAAAAGTATTTATTTTATTCTTTGTGATCATGCTTATCCTTTACCTGATTAAGAACACTTCCCTTGGCCATAACTTTCAGGTGCCCAATCTGGTTTGTAGCAGTATCTCTGTGATCAAAGTTTGGGGAATTGCTAAACAAACTCTGTTATTTGAATGTAATGAAATATTATTTCAATGTAAGAAGTTAAAAATATGAAGGATTCAGAGAAAAGTTAAGAAGACTTGCATGAACTGATGCAAAGTGAAACAAATAAATACAGAAGAACAATTTATATAATGACATAAGGGAAAATAACAATGAATGTCATAGGCATAGACCGAACTACAATATATATTGACTAATCATGACTTCAGGGGACTGATATTATGCCTCACTCCTCTCAGAAGAGAGGTGGGGAATGGGAAACTAAAGGTACAGAATTAAAAATATTTTGACAGGCACAGCCAATGGGTTGATTTGTTTCACTTAATTTTACCTCTTGATTAAAATGGAGTCATCCATTTGGAAGGAGGAACAATTCAACGGGAAGTGACAACTGTATGAAAAAAGCATCAATTTTATTTTACAAAGAAATTAAATGATATTTTAAAAAGTAGATTAACTACCAAAAAAGATGGGTAAAGAAAAGCTCCATAGGAATCATTCAAAATGGATAAAACAGGATTCCATTCATGTTCACTGACTCCCCTCTAAATATATCGCCAAGTATTATCATGGATATTTTACAGTGTGCTACCACTTCACATAAAAATAAGAAATTCATGATTGGCAAATAATTATTGAGAAGGGTCATAGCCTTTGGTAAACATACGGTATTAAGGGAGGAAAAAAAGAGCTGATGCCCACTCAGCCAAACATTTCATTTTGTTAATATAAATAATATATTAACAATTGAACAGTCTGGACTCCATCCAAGCCACTCTACTGTAAGTGCTTTGCTAAACCCTACCAGTGGTATTTACTTCTATAAATAACAGACATAGTTGGTATACTTTTCTAAATACACAAGTTTATATCCACTACAAATACTTTTTAATCCTCCCTTTGCTGTTATTTTAGAGGACCTTCCCAAGCCATACATTTAGTAGACTTGTCTGAACACTTATTTCTCTTTCCCAGGGCTTCTTTCTGTCTTTCTTCTTCTTTCTTTCCTTCTTCCTTTTTTTATCTCTCTCATCTTTCTTTTATTTCTTCATTCCTTTGTTCCTTTTATCTTTTTTCCTTTCTCTCCCTTCCTTCTTTCTTTTCTTACTTTCTTACTTGCTTTCCTGTTTTCTTTTCTGCTTGCTTATTTTATTTTGTTCATTTGATAAGTATTCAGTACAACTCTGTTCCAGGGTTTTAACACACTACTCCACTGATCACAAGGACACAAAGGCAAAAAGAAACAATGTCTGCCTCAAGATTGTGTCCTGATGGGGAAAAAAATAACATACATGAACATTCATATAAATCTTTAAATCCAATGCTCTAAATACAAATAAAATATAATTTTCAAGGGGAGCACTAGCAACTAAGGTGATCAGGAGAGATTATCCATTAGAAGTAGGATTTAAACTGAACTTCAAAGGAAATTAAGGATTCTAAGTGGTGGAGAGGGAACTGCCTATGTAGACACGAAGATAAAAGATGAATACTGTAGTTGAAATACATTTTGTAAAATAGAATATATGAGAAATACTTGTGTATTCTAAGCCCAAAAAGGCAAGGTGGAGTCAGATTATGAAGAACTTTCAATTCCAACCTGAGGAGTTTGCATTTTATTCCAGAAGCTTTCAAAGGAAGCCCCTGGAATTCTTTAAACAAGCGAGTGGCATGGTCAAATTTGTACTTTTAGAATATCAATTTGGAAGCAAAGTGGTACATGAATAAGTGAAGGAAGAGCAGTGAAGTAAGAAAAGAAATTGAGAGGTTATTATAATAATTCAGACAACCAGAAATGAGCATTTGGACCAACAGGAATGAAGTGAAGAGGAAAAAGAAATCCATTGAGACATATCATGGAGGTAGAATCAATAAGATGTGGCAACTGATTAAATAGGAGAATAAGGAAGAATGAAGTCAGGGATGACTCTGAGGTTGTAAACCAGAGTGACCAGAAGAACTATAGTCTAATTGAGAGGAAGAAGGAAGTTAGGAAGAGGGGGAGGTATACGGATGAAGGAAGATAATGAAGTCTATTTTGGACATGTTGAATTTGAGATGCCCTTTGGATGTCCATTTTGAAATATCAAATAAACTATTGTGATGTGGAGCTGGAGCTCAGGAGGGAGACTAGAGTGGGTATATATAGTTCTAAATGCCAACTGCATAGAAATAATCATTGAACCCATGGAAGCTAATCACAGAAAGAGAGAACAAAGAGAGAGAGACAAAAGATGACCCATGAGAACACAGTAAAACACATTGTTTATCTCCTAACACATTGTTAGGAGATAAAACGTGGAGGAAGACTTAGGAAAGGATACTGAGAAAGAATGGCCCAAAAAAGTGAGAACAACTCCGTGGACTCTCCATTCTAGTCAAGCTGGCTGGTTTATCTGTACCTCAGGCATGACAGTCATCTTCACATAAATAGACACTAATGAATAGAATTTCTCTTCCTTCACATCTCCATTTCCTAGAATTTTCCACTTATTTCAAACACATTTCAGGTGCCACCTCCTTCTCCCCTCTCCTAGCCCTCCATCCCTACATATTAGCAATCTCTTTCTCCTGAAATCAACTCATTTATGCTCTTTATATTTTGCATTTCCTTATTTTTGTATGTTATATTCCCCACTGACCTCATCCAATAGGGTTAGCTTCTTGAAAGGAGAGAATATTTGGGTTTGGGGAAAGGGAGGTTACCTTTGTATCTCCATTCCTTGAACAAAATAGGTGTTTAATGAATATTTAACAAATAAGTATTTAACAAATTATTTGTTGAAAGATTTTATTTATTGAACATGGAGTCTAGGACACCAATACATCAGGACTTGAACTGAAAGTTTCCTCCCTCCAGACCAACTCTATCCACTCTTCTACATTCTTTCTTTATCATGATGATTTTTTTCTTATTTTGATCTAGATGGTCTGAAATAGCAAGCCACACAATTTGACTCTCATTCATCTGAGGTTTTATCATATTCCAAATTTCTCTTGACAAGAAGGCATGGCAAAGAGAAAAGATAATGAATTCTTATAGTTCTTCAATAGTGGGGTACCTGGGCAGCCCAATCGATGCCCAGTGCTCATATTATTGTGGCATAGTATATACTCAGAGCTTTACGGGGATTAGTTCAAATCACTCAAGAAAGGCAATTGTTGAATTATCAGTTTGAGCATTTATAGCTGGTAAATTAGTTCATACTACCATTCGGTGCTTGATTCATTGTTTTGTTAATTATCTAGACTTAAGAAAGTGACTTGGGAAATGTTAATGGTGCAAAATAAAGTTAAAAGGGCATTGTGTTTACATTTTCTCAAAGAGCTGATTGTTAAACATTTATCAGCACATGCCTGATGAATATGGTTAGAAGACAGATCTCATGAGAATTATTAATGTTCAATAAACCTGGAAGCCAGGGTAGAGTCAGATGGTGAAGGATCTATAAACAAAGTGCAGAATAGTTATTTTTGTACAGATCTCATTTTTCTTACCAGATTAAGAAGATGGGGACTTCCAGGTACCTAAGAGTCCTTTGTCATAACAGGGACTATTTAAGCTTTTTTTTTTTAAGCTTGACCAAAAGTCAGAATAACTCTGTTTTGATTCTAGTTTTACCACTAACTAGTTTGGTGATCTGAAAGTCATTTGACTTCTTTGGAAGTGTGGAACAGTAGAGAACGTACTGGATTGGCAGTCAGAGAACCTGAGTTCTGTTACAATAGGAAATAAGACTTAGGACATAAGCGTGATTGACAGGGCATGGGATTGGAATTTTCACTGGAGCTGGTGGAATAGAATCCCAGAGAAAGAGTTAAGCAACTGATACAATCTCTCTGGACCTGGATGAAGGAGCAGCTTGAGAAACTATCATTCAAATTACAAGCCTGGGAATAACTTTGACTGTGGAAAAGAAGGCAGTCTTCATTCTTCTGCTGGACAGAAGAAGTTGACCAACCGGAGAACAGACCACCTTTGGATATTTCTCTTGGAATTTTTGGACTTTGCTCACCAAAAGACTCTGTTGTAACATTACTAATCCCTAAAGATTTTGCCTTTAATGTATTTAGAAATAAGATAGATTTAGTCAGATAGCTTATAATTTAGAGGGTAAAATAATTAAGATCTCTCCCTTTCCCCTCCTTCCTTTTTTTACCTTCTCTTTCCTTGTTTAATGAAATCAAAATATTTATATGTTCCCCTCTCTGTTTCTTCCCTAAAAACCCTTCAAATCTCAACTCTACTAGTAATAACTTGTGTGACCTTGGGCAAGTTCTTCTTCGAGCCCAGAATCAATGACCCTATGCTTGGAGGCTCAGTTCCTTTGTCTGTACTGAAAAGGATTAGACTAAATGACCTCTCAGACTCCTTCTGAAAAGAAATATAGTTTGTATCTCAGCTTTATCTCTCCAACAAGACTGTAAGGCCTTCAAGAAAAGGAACTGTCTTCTATTTTTACTCTCTCCCCCTGCAAAGCTTGATAGTTGAGGATCCATGGTGAATACTCAGGCACCAATTGTTGAGAGGTTGATTCAGTGATGAGGGCATGGACTCCCAATGACAAAAAGTAGGATAACACTAATAATGCCATCCTGCAGCTGAATGTGAGTGACCCAACAGAAACACTGCCAGCTACAGCCAAAGACATCAGGGAACCAAGATCAGACATGCCAGTCTGTCCTAAAATAACGAGGAGGGGGAAATTCACTTTTCTCAGGAAATAAAACAGAGCTAATGATTGTCAGTTTAAATATACATACACATATATGCACGTTTTATATACATATATATACATGTATATATATATATATGTATATATATATATATATATATACACACACATATATATTAAATGATTGAAAAGCTACACTGCCAGGAACATGGGAATCCAATTCCCCCAAAGAGGAATTCCTTCACTTTGACCACCTTAGTCACACTAGATCATACACATTGGATCAAAGGTCAGTAGGATGACCCTAAAGCACAATAAAAATGTCATTATAATGATTAGAAATGCAGAGCATGGGGGCAGCTGAGTAGCTCAGTGGATTGAGAACCAGTCCTAGAGACAGGAGGTCTCAATCTAGCCTCAGACACTTCCAAGCCGTGTAACCCTGGGCAAGTCACTTGACTCCCATTGCCTAGCCCTTACCACTCTTCTGCCTTGGAGCCAATACACAGTATTGACTCCAAGATGGAAGGTAAGGGTATTTTGTAAAAATGCAGAGCATTTAGCATGAAGGAGTCAAACCTGATCTTATAAGTTTGGGGTTACTACCTCTCCCTTTAAGAGAGAGTCACCAAAGAAGCTAGTGGCTTTAAATGTAAAAATAAATCATTCTGGAGCCCAATAATATTTAGAGAGGCAAATGGATCTAATTCCTGTCCAATGCTCTTCTCTCTTTCTGCTCAGCTTTGTAAATGCTTCTCTTCTCCCCCCCCCCCTCCCCACCCAGGCAGGAATCAGAGTCTCCCTTGGGAAAAGAATGATATCTATCAATGCCTCCCCACAGGCCACATTGAGATCATTCAAATGGATATGCACATCTCATAATGGAAAAAACACCTTATACAAGATTCCTTGAAAGACATTCCAAAAGAGATAATTGTGTTTGATGACTCTCTAGGAAAGAAAGCATACAACAGAGATGCATGCTCATACCACCACCACCACCCCCACCCCCCCACCCCCCCCCACCCCCCCACCCCCGTGTTCGGTACCATCATGAAGCATATCCAGGGCAGACAGATTCCTAATCCAAAAAGGATTCTCTATGGAGATGGTGGCTTCCTTCACATGTTCCCATTCACACATGATGTTTTCCAGGTTGAATGAAGGACCAGAGTGTTGCAGAACCCCCTCAGGACTGTCCCTAATTACTGCCCCACAAACTTGACTTGATTATCTACAAAGGAAAACATGGCTAAAAGCCCAATGCCAGCATGATATGCAATTGGGTGGGAAGCCCAAAGACTCATACGTGTGTCTTGGACAAATATTACAATTGGAGAATTAGCTCATCCCAAAATCTAAGAAGAAGAATAGGGTGGGCAGGGCAGCCTAGGAGAAACTCCCAGAGCTTCTGGCAAACCCAAACTTCTCTCTGAAACAGAGAGAACCATCTTTTTCAGTCTATTCTTTAAGGGATGCTGAATGCCTATTAATCATGGAATACCATAAGCTGTAAAGAATGAAGGTTTGGGATCTCATCGAGAGCAATGAAGACCTAGAAGAGGAGCTTGGAAGAGACCTGGGAGAATTATAGATAGAATTTAGAACTGGAAAGATTATCTAGTTCTCCCCCACCCCACCCTGCCATTTCACAGATAAGGACATTAAGACCTGGAAGAAGGATATTTTCAGGTAATAAGGAAAAGAATTAGGATTGGAACCACTGATTTTTCTTTCTACTGCATGACACTGTCTTTAAAATAAAATAATAAGTATTAAATTATTAAGAATAAATATGTAGGGGCAACTAGGTATCTCAGTGGATTGGGAGCCAGGCCGAGAGACAGGAGATCCTAGGTTCAAATCTGGCCTCAGAAACTTCCCAGCTGTGTGACCCTGGGCAAGTCACTTAACCCCCATTGCCTAGCCCTTACCACTATTCTGCCTTGGAACCAGTCACAGTATTGATTCCAAGATGGAAGGTATAGGCTTAAAAAATAATAATAAATATATAAAGATAATAAGTATAAAAACAAAATAATAAAACATTTTAAAGGACCATCCCTTAAAATAAATGATCTAGAAATGGAGAAAACATTAGAGTAGGCATGATATCAGCTCTTCTACAAAACCAAGCTTGGGGATCTTTGCCTCAAATGCCTTTGCAGTCTGATAAGCTAGGTGGTCTTTAATGAAAAACAGCTTTCTGCTATTTGGGCTTTTTTTTGGACTCTTTTGGCAGTGTATTTTTAATGCCCAAAAATAGCATAATGAGAAAAAGCTGAGAAATTGTCAGGTTACCCCTATAGATGCTTCCTCAAATAAGGACATTTTGTTAGGACTACAATGGGAGTCTGATAAGTCAAAAATAGATGTCAGAACTATACTGAAGGCTCACTTTGCCTGTTCCTTATTTTTCCCCTATTTATTAAAGGTCGTTATAGAGGGGAATCATGATATTACAGGTAGAAAGTTGGTCCCAAAGTAGCCCCAAAATAACAATAGCTCTTCCATATTACTTTAAGGGTTGCAAAGGACTTCACAAGTTGTATCTCATTTCATCCCTACAGCAACCCTGGGAAGTAGTTGCTATAATTATCCCCATTTTACAGATGAAGATGCAGCAGGCAAACAGAGGTTTACTGGCTTCCTAGTCACCCAGCTAATAAACATCTGAGGCTGGATTTGAACTCAGGTCTTCCCAATTCCAGGTTCCGTGCTCTATTCCCTGTACCATTTTGACCTCTGATGCTGTGTGACCCTGGATAAATCCTTTAGCCCCTAAGTGTTCAAGGCAGCCTGCTAAGGCTATAAGTTACTAAGAAGTCACCAGCTTGCTTTGGCAGAAAGTTTCATCACCAGGTATTTCCATATATCAATGCAATCACAGATGTAGTCTTTCTTCTAATTAAGGCTGATTTTACTCAAAGTGCTTTGAACACACCAGAAATACCCCAGATGAAGCTACAAACCAAATCATCCCCTTTTGCACTACACAACCCCAAAGTGTACACACACACTGAGGAGACCCTGATGCCCCAGAAAAACCAGGGGAGGTGTAAAAGAAGTCAGACAATGGGATCAAATGAACCCTTGGCTCTTCCTGCTTATTTCCCTTTTCTTTTTCTTTTTTCTCCTTCTCTTATTCTCTTTTGATTAGAACTTCTTGGGAATTTTGATCTCCTGCAAGAACTAATTTTCTGTTAAAGATAGACAGAAATCGTGTGTTCACAACTTGACCCAGTTTGGACTTATTTTTTTGCTTGTTTGCTTTATTTTTTAAAGAAAGAGAAGAACAAGACCTGGTGAGATGAGTAAAGATGGACTGCAGGGATGGGTAAATACAGTCTGCACACCGTAAAGCAGGATTTGGAGGCTGCATCCAAGAAAGGAACCCATCTACAAGTCTAATGTAATCAGCATCCCCAGCAAGCAGGGTAATCCATATGATCCACAGTCCTCTCCTCCCTCCACCCCTGACTGAACCTCCATGATGCCTGCATCCCCTACCCTGCCGTGCAATCCAGTCTGGAGAACGACAAGGCTCAGCATTGGAGTTAATCGGATGAAGTGATTGTAGGCTGCTTGTTCAGGTATGGGCATCCTGTTGCAGACAGCCCATCATCCACACTAATGGGATTTAAAACAGTCACTGCCTTTCCCTCAGTAGCATAATGATTTCTGGACAGCCTGAGAGGCCCATTATCTATAGTCCATACTTCTGGGTCTGTCTGGTGATAATGATTTCTTAGCACAGCCCGAGTGCAGTGGTCTCCCACTTCCTGACATGCCACTGTCAAATGGACCCTCGTTCCAAGGCAGAGACAAATGGGGCATCCCACCACAGGGGCCATCAGTGTGTGGATTAGAGCCCCCTCCATGCCACAATGCCTTTTGGAGTGTCATCTTTAAAGTGCTACATGGAGGAGGGGATGAGAGGGAATTCCTGGGAGAACTTGAAGATTATAGATCAGCACATTCAGAAGTGAGATCCCAGCATCCCCAGAGATCTGCCTGTGGTTTATGGATGGGGGCTCCAAAGGAAGCTCTCAGGCCCCCAAGCTCACCTGCATCTCCACATACTAACTGCAGGGTACCAGGAGAAGAAACACTTAGGTCGGAAAACTGGCCATGTGTTTCCCTCTTGGTCATGGCTGGTGTCTCACAGGGAAATTCTATGCCCACTTGCCTTAATAAACGAAAGGGAGCAAAGGATTGGATGTTAACAGGCACATTACTAGGACTCACCAAGGTCGTCCGGTAGCATCTATCCCTTTTCTTTTTAATTCATTCTTCTTGTTTCTGATCCTGATTAATTTCATAAGCCACCCAACAGCCTTTCTGGCCATAGACAAGGTATAAGTCTTAACTAAATTGACTGAACCAGGTGAAACATGGCATGGGCTCTCCCAGGTTTATGCAAATGCTGACATGAAGAATACCAGGATCCAGGAGGGATCTTGTCCTCCAGCTTAAGGAGGTGATGAGGGAGTAAGGATGGGGACAGGAGACACTTTACAGTGTTAGTTTATTTCTGTGACCTGTGTGTTGTAAGGAAAGGTCAAACTCCCGGGCTGGAGAGGGGATTGTCCCTGATAATAATTAGCTCAGAATTTGCATTAATTTAATAAAGAATCTAATTCAAAATGGAGAGTGGTAGAAGGAGGGGAAGGAGTTGTTTTGCCAGAGTAATTAGGCATTGTATCCTAGCAGGTAGTCGGTCAGCATCTGAGTCACAAAGACCTGAGCTCTATTTTGGCTTTGGATATGAAGGGACAATATGGCGCCTGGCAAGTCTTTGACCATCTCAGTTCTCTGGGTGAAGGTCTCTCTCAAACTATCCTTTGTATAGCAGTCAATAATCTACATTGGTAGAGGGAGTCTTTCCAAGATTCATCCATTGGGTCATTCAAAAAGAAAATTAGAAGCAAAAATACTTACCTTGAAAGTATCTCACTTGTTTTAATACATATGTAAAGTTTATATTAATATATATAATATGCATATATAACGTTCTGCTCTTGGTCAACATTTAAAAACTTTGAATGGATATAAATGTCTTTTTTTCAAATGATGAAAATCACACTGAATGTCCAAGCATGGATACAGCATCATAGAGGATTTGAAGAACCTTTTAAGTACCATCATGCTTCACTTCCACTGACTTTAGTTTATTAAGGAAATGCCTACTATGTGCAAAGTATCTGTGGGTGAAAAGATAAAAATCAAATGGTTCCTACCCTCAAGGGACTTACATTCTGCTACAAGGACAGGGAGTAGCATGTTCCCAGAGCAGCAAATATACAGTAATTTGAAGAGGGAGAAAATGCACAACAACTGGGGACATCAGAGAGGGTTTTGATTCTAATCTAATCAAATACACATTTATTAAACACTATATATAAATGCCCTGTGCCAGCTGCTTGAGGCACTAAGACAAAATGTAAAGCCATCTCCATTCTCAAAGAGCCTCCATGGTTCTGGGAGGTAGGAGTTGTAAACAAATAAGTATTTGTTGAAAATTTGAGGAGGAGGAAACTATCAGGAAAGCCTTTCTCTGGGAGCTGCTATATGATCAAAACTTGAAAGGGACAGAAGGCAACTAAGAGATCGAATATTGAGATTAAGAAGCGGCTACTAGTTCAGCTAGAAGTGCTCATGAAAAGGTGTAAGGGATGGAGGCAGCTAGGTGTCTCCGTGGATACAGAGCCAGGGCTGGAGACCAGAGATCCTGTGTTCAAATCTGGCCTCAAACACTTTCTAACTTTGTGACCCTGGGCAAGTCACTTGATCCCCATTACCTAGCATTTACTGTTCTTCTGACTTAGAACCAATATTTAGTATTGATTCTAAGAAGGGGAAAGGAAGGAAGGGAGGAAGATCTCTATTTTAGGGATATCTGGCAGTTGTGGGATGAATACAGATACTGGAACAGGAAATGCCAATTGAGAGACTACTGCAATGAGAGACCTGAATGAAAGGCTGCATGTCTTTCCCTAATTTTAACAGTTCCATTGGGATAATGCAGCTCATTTGGACATAGAGGAAGGCCACCTAGTTCAAGTAGAGATAACCCTATGAGAGCATCATGGTATGATCAGGAAGATGCCCAAAACCCTCCATCACCAAACATGCGCATCCCCCCCCCCAACTAGCCTGCCCAGGACCTGAAGTACCCACAAGCATTTCTTTAGTATAAGACATTTTTTCCAGAAGGCCCCTGTAGAAGATTGATCCATTCGTATTCCTATAGAAACATGGCTTGTGGGTATTGGATTCGCTAGGGGAGAGGATGAAACATGGAACAAGTTTCTTTGGAAAGAAAGCACTAGGAACAGAGCAGAGCATATGCACTATTCCCAATATGATCCTCTAGGAGGCAGTTTGGACAATTAAGTGGCATCAGGAGGGCAGTAGACACCTTGGAGAGAGGCAAGAGAAGTGCCCTAGGAAGAGATGAAGCAGTACTGAAGACAAACGTATCTTACACGTGGTAAACTCTCAGAAAATGCTTGATGGATTGAATTGGATTAGATTCAGCCACTTAATACTTTTTCCTGAGCCTGGATTCTTAAACTATCAGTGGATGGATCCAAATGTTCTTTTGAATTAAAGTTTGTGCTTGCCAGCCATTGTATTTCTTGTAAGTCTAGTGGAATATCTTTCAGCCTCTGAGCTGGTAATGATTTGCCCAGCTACTCTAAATCACATTCTAAACCATGGAAATCTGGAGTGATGACAGTACCCAAGATAAAGATTCACTCTAATCCCCATAAGGAAACACGATTAGAAGTTAACCCAGTTATGTGCAGAAGGAGCCAGTACTGACTATCCTTCTTCAGTGGATGACTCAAAATCCTCAAGTCTTGACCATCCAAAGCAATATGGAAAACAATGCTGATAATAAAAATAAGATCTGAGTTTTGCCAGGCACTTTAAGGCTCACAAAGAACTTTACAAACATTATCTCATTTAATCCTCTCAACAATCCTGTGAGAGAGGTGCTATTATTAATGCTATTTTACACCTAAAAAAGCTGAGGTTTAGAGAGATTAAGTGACTTCCCCAGGGCCATAAACCAATAATTGTCTGAGGTGGGAAGGGGGAAGAATAATCAAAGAACTGATTGGAAAGATGACTTCAATTAAATAGTGGGACATAGACCATCATACCAGATATTCCAGAGAAATACAAAATGATAAAGGAAGTATTTCACTTTCTCTTATGTCTGAATCTACAATGCCACAAATGGACCCATTATTGGCATGGCCCAAGTCCAGTATAGGATTCGAGAACAACAATGAAATATTCCATGTGAATGTTAACATTGAGGCTGCTGCTGATGCCAAAGAGAATCTTGATTAAACCATCCAACAAAAATATAGCATAAATAGAGTACATGTTGTATTCCAAGATTTCATGCCCAAGGTAAAATCTGGCATGCATTATAACTGAGATGGACTGGGTAATCTGTTAAGGATTCACTGGATAGCAAAGTCAGCTCAATGTGGAAATCTCTTTCAAAATCACTTTTATTTCCATCCAAGTTCATCACTCCACAAGCATTCATTAGGCATTTACCATGTGCTGGGCACTGTTAAACATGGGGGAGACAAAGAAAGACAAAAACAGCTCCTGCCCTCAAGAGGAGGCAACCTGTAAAAAGCCAGGTATGTCCATGGCATATTCAGGGTAAATAGTCAGCAATCTTAAAGGGGTTCGTGGAAAGGCTACTTGAAGAAGACAAGGTTTTAGTTGAGACAAAGTCAGAGAAGCCAGGAGGTCGAGATCTGGAGGGAGAGGCCAGAGAACTACCAATGGAGGATGGAGGATCAGACCTGAACTTAAGGAAGATCACTTTGATAGTTGAGTGAAAGATGGACCAGAGAAGCTTAAGGCAGGGACTCCAAGCAGTCAGTGTTGCCATAGTCCAGGTGTGGGGTGATAAAGGCCTGCATCAGGGTAGGGTAGTGTCAAAGGAGAAAAAGGAGTATGTTGGAGAGATGTTGTATAGGTGGAACAGATAAGACATGGCAAGAGACTGTATCCTGGGGGTGAGAAAATGTGAGAAATCAGGGATGACACTTAAACTGAAATTCAAAGTGACCAGAAGGATGATGGTACCTTCATCAATAACAGGAAAGTTAGGAAAAGGGAAGGTTTTGAGATTCCAATTACTAACATTCCAGAAAGCAACTTCATTTACCAGTGAATACAATCTATAGTCTACTCACTGCTAGAGTATATATTAGCCAATGATGGAAGTTGTAGAGCTACATTTAAGTTCAAAGGAAAGAAAATTTTCATAAAAATCAGAGCTATTCAAAAGAGAAACAAACAACCCCTGAAATAATGGATTCCCTCTCACTGGAGGTCTTTGAGCAAAATTTGAATAATATACCCATTTATCAGAAACAGGATCCTTGTTTAGGCATACATTGGAAGGCCAGAAAATCTTCGAAATCTTCTACCATGATGATAAACAAACTCATTCATCAAGCTCCTTTCTCATTCTGTTCCAAAATACTCTAACTTTTTAAGCATTTTCATTCCTAAATCTTTTTCCCAAATGTGTTCTTCTCTCTATAGATACTTGCAGAGTAACAAGAAATGAGACTGGTTTAAAAGTGAATTTTCTGCACTCCTGTAATCTTGACTCTTCCCTTTACCAAATAGTTCTTCATAAATTGAGATCTCCAATGGAATGACAAGCTCTCATGTGGCAAATTCTAAGTTTTGTTCCAAAAATACTTTTTTCTCTGATGATGGAAAATTATTGTGATTGGAAGATAAAAACTGTTACCTTTTGGTTTTCCCCTTTCCCCAGGGAACCCAGACAGCTCAAAGTCAAATTTATTGTCCAAATGTCATCATCTCAGTTATGGTGCCTAGAATAAGCTATACGTACCTTTTTTTTTAATAATATTTTATTTGATCATTTCCAAGCATTATTCATTAAAGACAAAGATCATTTTCTTTTCCTCCTCCCCACCCCCCATAGCCGACGCGTGATTCCACTGGGTGTCACATGTGTTCTTGATTCGAACCCATTTCTATGTTGTCAATATTTGCATTAGAGTTTCGTTTAGAGTCTCTACTCTGTCATGTCCCCTCAACCGCTGTAGTCAAGCAGTTGCTTTTCCTCAGTGTTTCCACTCCCATAGTTTATCCTTTGCTTATGCATAGTGTTTTTTCTCCTAAATCCCTGCAGATTGTTCCAGGCCATTACAACACCACCAATGGAGAAGTCCATTACATTCAATTATACCACAGTGTATTAGTCTGTGTACAATGTTCTCCTGGTTCTGCTCCTCTCGCTCTGCATCACTTCCTGGAGGTTGTTCCAGTCTCCATGGAATTCCTCCACTTTATTATTCCTTTTAGCACAATAGTACTCCATCACCAACATATACCACAATTTGCTCAGCCATTCCCCAATTGATGGGCATCCCCTCGCTTTCCAGTTTTTGGCCACCACAAAGAGCGCAGCTATGAATATTTTTGTACAAGTTTTTTGTCCATTGTCTCTTTGGGGTACAAACCCAGCAGTGCTATGGCTGGATCAAAGGGTAGACATTCTTTTGTCACCCTTTGGGCATAGTTCCAAATTGCCCTCCAGAATGGTTGGATCAATTCACAACTCCACCAGCAATGAATTAATGTCCCTACTTTGCCACATCCCCTCCAGCATTCATTACTTTCCTTTGCTATCATGCTAGCCAGTCTGCTTGATGTGAGGTGATACCTCAGAGTTGTTTTGATTTGCATCTCTCTGATTACAAGAGATTTAGAACACTTCTTCATGTGCTTATTAATAGTTTTGATTTCTTTATCTGAGAACTGCCTATCCATGTACTTTGCCCATTTATCAATTGGAGAATGGCTTGATTTTTTGTACAATTGATTTAGCTCTTTATAAATTTGAGTAATTAAACCTTTGTCAGAGGTTTCTATGAAGATTTTTTCCCAATTTGTTGTTTCCCTTCTGATTTTAGTTACATTGGTTTTGTTTGTACAAAAGCTTTTTAATTTTATGTAGTCAAAATTATTTATTTTACATTTTGTGATTTTTTTCTATGTCTTGCTTGGTTTTAAACCTTTCCCCTCCCAAAGGTCTGACATGTATACTATTCTGTGTTCACCCAATTTACTTATGGTTCCTTCTTTATGTTTCACACATTTTGAATTTATCTTGGTGTAGGGTGTGAGGTGTTGATCTATTCCTAATCTCTCCCACACTGTCTTCCAATTTTCCCAGCAGTTTTTATCGAATAGTGGATTTTTGTCCCAAAAGCTGGGATCTTTGGGTTTATCGTATACTGTCTTGCTGAGGTCGCTTTCCCCCAGTCTATTCCACTGATCTTCCTTTCTGTTTCTTAGCCAGTACCATATTGTTTTGATGACTACTGCTATACGTACCTTTTATAGACATTCTCTGTTTTGTTTCATCCTTAGGTCAATCAATCGATTAATATTTACTGAGCATTTACTATGTGCCAGACCCTGTACTAAGAACTGGGTGACTGAGTCTATAAGATCTATTAATGATAACAGTTATTTTTAAAAATTCTACATTAGAATTATACATCAAAAGTTTGCTAACCTCTATAAACTAACAAGTAGCAAATTTCCATATTGTGGACCAAAAAATGTCCCTGCAAATTCAACAAAGAAACTCTTCTGGACCTGGAGCATCATCACAGACAAAACTCCTGGCTATATTCACTCAGGTATGATACAGATCCACAATAATTGAAAAAATGTTTTTAACCAATGTCAACATACTTCAAACTATGTGGAATGAGAAATTTTTTAAATATAGAGAAAGAAATCAAAAACATGGCAGAACTGTTTGGAGTATGTATTTCATCCCCATCATTCCAAAGATGTTTTCAGCTAATTACAGATGAATTCCGATCCCTATATTTTAGTCAACTTTTTTTTAAGTCATTTAATCCATGTGCATACTAGTCCACAGAACATTGATCAGCAGTTCTTGGCACCTGGTATGCATTTCCAATATGTTTGCTGACTCATTAACTAAGAGAAGATCATTAGATAATAATAATAAGGACCATTTCTAGTTGAATTTCATTGAACAGGAAGAGAATAAGAAAATAATAATACCCAATATTTATATGGTACTTTAAGTCATAATTATTTTAAATGCATTCTTATTTGATCCTCACAACAATCCCATGAGATAGGTACTTTTGTTATTCTTGTTTTACAAGTTCCAAAGAAGTGATGGAATTCCTTGGATTACAGTGTGGAAAGGAAAACTAAGACTGAGGAACCATTGTTTTAGAATGTTGGTAGGAGGGGGAGCAGCAGTTGGAGGAGCAGAAGGGGCTTGTGGGAGTGAGAGCTGAGAAAGATGTCTTTGCCCTGTGAACTCGTAAGAGACAGGTGCTAGGACCCAAGCTCAAGATCTCAACCTGTGGTGACAGAGCCTTGCCTCCAATGCCCTTGCCCTGAAGACAGAAGATCCCTGACATCTTTAGATCATCAATTAAAGAAAGCAAAACAACAACCGCTACTGAAAAGGGTTGATCTACTTCCACCCCAAAGACCTGTCCCATCCCTTTACCTTCCCAAGAAGGATGCTTGACACCTGTTTAGACTAGGATAGTGACAGTGATTAGAGAGGAAGGAGAAAAAGAGGCTCTGAAGCCTGAACCATTTGGCTCAGCTGAAGAAAGGAAAGACAACATGTAGGGTCTCCTATTCTCACAGAGCTACTCCCCTCCCTTGTGTTCTTTGAACTAATAAACAACCTTGTTCTGTAGAAATTTGCAGTCAGATTCAAATCATAGCAGTTTAGGAGAAAGAGAGTGTGTTGGGCTAGGCTAGCCATTTAGCCTTGGCTAAACAACCAAGAGCCAACAGGGACAGTCAGCCTGACAGACAAGAAGGGCTTCTAAGGGCTTAGGCACCAGACAAGTCCTGAAAGAAGTAAACTCCATTATTCCCCAGAAGCCTACTTATTGAGACACAGCCCCTGTTCATCTTTGCCTTAACATCATCTCAGGGGTACCTCTCTCCGTGGGTTTGAAGTGTGAGGGAAAGGAAGAATTACACAGATCATCTCCTCTGCCTCAGCAGCCCTCCTTATCCCTTCTGTCCGTCCACCTCTCCCATTCCCTGTTACAACCCATCCTCCACCTTCCCTTTTACCAATCCCTACAAATAGATGATAAGAACCAGTGGAGGTCTCTGAATCCAGGTCCTCTTGACTCAAAATCTATCATTCTAATTATTTTGCCAGTCTGTCCTTCAAGCTCTACAATTTTATGATTATATGTTATGAATCTGTGATCTCAGATCTGCTAAACGATATACCAGCAAATGGTGGAAATTGAACATTTAGGTTCAAGGGAAAGAAAAACTTCTTAAAAACTTCTCTTATTTGGCAGATAAGGCTCAGAGAGATCATTGGCCCGTAGTCTTTCAACTAGACAGTGTCAGAAGTAGGACTTAAATACAAGTGTACCTCACTCCAAGCCCAATTGTTCGATCCACTCCACGATGCTCTCTCTCAATGATCCCATAATGTGTTTTTTACTCTATGTTTACTCTAAGTTCCTTGGAAAATGGATGAAGTAAAAATAAACAAAGGAAATAATCCTGATCAGAATAGTAGAACATTGAATATTATCTTTATATGTATAGTCCTTCAGGAACTCACATACTGCCCTGTTTTTGAGTGAAATTATTGTGGAAGGCACTATAAGAAATATGGCTTTCAGTGCAATCTAACAAATATTTATTAAATTCCTGCTACATACAGAGTGATTTTCACAAAGCTGGAAGAATGAACTGTGTAAATTTAAACCCAAGTTTTAAAAAACTCTTAAAAATTGCTAATAATACTGTTCACAATGGGGGGGGTTGCACTCAAATAAAAATAGCAACATTTCAGTGATGTCCTCAAAATTTCCTTCAGATCATGTGGATTTAAACTCAGCTGTTTCACCTATATTATTTCACACAATATCATAGCCTCCTTAGGGAAGAAACAGTTATTACCTGTCATCAAGTCCTATGTTTTCTTTCATCAAAATCTCTCTTAGATTCACCTTTCCTTCTCAATTTCAGTTCTTACCACCCTAGTCCAGTCTCTCATTATTTCATAACTTAGTTACTACAAGCATCTCCTAACTGGTCTTTCTGACTCCAATCTTTTCCCCATCTAAACTATCCCACACACTAATCTTCCAAAAGCATCTCTGTCATCCAGTTCCTTACTGGCTCAGGAACAAACACTGACTTCCTATTACTCACTTTTCAAACCCTTCATAGACTGCCCTATATTGGAGTGGGCATTGGACCTACCAACCTGCATACACTAATTTGTAACTGATTGACAATGGACAATTGGCACATTTACAAAATGGAGGAGGTTGGATTAAATGAACTCTAAAGTTCATTCCAGGACTTATATTTGAGGATTTCATGAGTTTTCACCCTTCTATTTCAGTCTTATTTCTCAGTAGTTCCAAAACATACCATCTGTTCTAATCAGATTGGTAAGAAGTATCAGGGATCCTCTCACTAGAGTTCTTCAAGCTAAGGTATGGTGATCACTTTCCAGATATATATGTATGTATACAGTCAATTCTTTAGGTACAAGTGGCACTCAATGACCTTTTAGTTTCCTGCCATCTCTGAAAGACCATGATTCTTTTAATATTGTTCAATTTATTATTCTATTCGCCTTTGCCTCTCACTCAAGATGTCACTCCACATTTCCAAATTTATCTAATGGGACTTCCCTCCATGCATTCTAGACTACAGGCAATCTAGACTATGCAAACAAATGATCTGCTCTTCCTCTTCCATGCCTTTGGATGGTCTAATTTTTTTTCTATATGAAATGTACGATTTCCCAATATTTATTCCCACTCCTTCTTGAAAGTTCAACTCAAAATCCTATCTCTTCCAGAAACTTTATCCTAATCTCCCCAGACAGTAATGACCCTGAACTTTGATCTCACAGTACTTTGCTTTACATCTATATAATGTACATTATGTTCTGTCCCCCTAAACTGGAAATTCCATGAGGACAATAGAGATTGGGTCTAATATACATTTTGTATCTCCTTCAGCACCTAAAGCAATGTTCTATACACACTGTGTTGCTTAATAAATGATTGTTGAACAGACAAATGTATAACATGCTCTTTCTCAGCTCTGTGCTTTCACTAAAATATTCTGCCCACCTGAAAGGCAAGTGAAGGAGCAGAATATTCTGCCTAATCATTCTTCTAGCCTAACCCTAGTTCAAATGTCACCTCCTTTATGGATCCTCCCCTGACTAATCTACCTCATATATGTCTCCAGGCTCTGAATGCTATTGTATTCATACCCATCCAATCTTTATATTCCCTTGAAGCTTGGGGTACACTATGTGTGATACTTTAATAAACTTTGTAAATACCATTATGTGCCAAATGAGATGGTCTCTGACCTAAAAGAGCTTGCCTCCAATTGATCTGAAGGAAATTTAGAGCGCATTGCTCATACTCTGCTCTAATTATTTTATGGGTAAGCATGCACTTCATTGTAAGTGCTTTGAATAGTTAAATTCAGTCTGATTTTTATGCAAATCTAAGTTTGTAAGCTTGGTGTGTTATTCCTAGCTGTGTGACCATGGATAAGTCACTTCAAAATGCCTCATTTTTCTCAGTTCTAAAAAAGGAAATAATTACACATGTAATATCTACCTCACACTCTAATACAAGGGAAATACCTCATAAGCCTTAAAGCATTAAATCAAACCATAAGCCTTTTAGTATTATTATTAATTATCAAGCTCTTTCTATGTTCTATACACTACATTTTATCAACATTGTCATTATTATTATTACACTTCTATCATAATTAAAATTATTGCTGAAAATTTAGCAATGGGCTGTGGTAGTAGCTGCAGTCAAGGGAGAATAGAAGAAATGATGTAACAGATACTGTGTGGTGTGCTTTGTATACTTGCAATGCAAGGCACAGTTATCACTGAATAAATATCCAAATGTTGCCCATTTTATAGATGGAAAAACTAAAGCAAAGAGATACTCTGTAATTTGTCCAAGGAGTTAAATTTAGGAAGGAGCAATGAATGGAATCTGGGTTTCCTAGGACTTTGTTCCCTCTATGAATCAATAAATGAGAGAAAGGTACAGATGCATCTACAACCAATCAACCATTTAAGTAATATTTATCTTGTTTACTGGATTTGAGGGGCATTTGTTTATTTTCATTACATATTTTGTTCATTCTAAGATATTTTTTGGAAAATAAATTAATTTGTAAAATAACCTTGGTGCTATAACTTTACCAGAATGAATCATGTACCAAGTGCCATTCCTGCACCATTGATATAACTGAACAAAAATTTAAGAAAGGTACAACAGCCTACTTTGTTCTTTATCAAATGGATAGCTGTGCCTTTCTCTGCACTGACTGTTCCCCAGTCCTGGAATTCTCTGCATCCTCCCCTCTGCTTCCTCGATTGCCTGGCTCCCTTCAAGGATATTCCAATTCCAATATCTGTAGGTGTCTTTTCCTAGTCCTTCCCCATCTCTACCAACCCCACCTCACTTCCATTGATGGTGGCTCTTCTTTGAGATTATCTTCCAACATACTCTGTATATCTCTCATCCATACCTAGTTGTTCACATGCTGCATTTCCCTTAGGATTGTAAGCTCTTTGAAGGCAGGAGCTGTCTCTGTATTCCTAGTGCTGAACACAGTGACTAGCATATAGTAAGGTGCTGAATGAATGACTGATTTAGCGATTCAATATAGCTAGAACTTTATAATATATATAGATATATATATAATATATATAGATATATATATAGAACAATATAACCTAGAACTTTTAAAACACTCTTCTCTGGGATATGAATGATTTTTGTCAATTGGTTCCAAACGTCTTGGATGGTGGACAGTTTCTAAGGGCATTTTGTGCTTCTCTCTCCTGGAACTGACTTGGTGCTTTCAGAACTTCAGAACTATTTTCTGTAGTCTCTGATTAAAGAACAGAAAGCCAACTTGACTTCCAGATTGTTACAGCCTGAATAGTTTGATTCTTTTGTGTTTTGTTTGGGGGGGGGTGCCCATCGTTGCTATATATAAATATATGTGTATATATTCCACTTGGCATCAGTTCCAGTCCTTAAAAAGCAGCAAAATGAGTAACAGGATCACAGAAATTCATCAGAGAACTCATTTGTTCTAGTCACACCCACATTTTATTAATGTAATCAGTAATTATTTACTTATTTATTATCGATAACTCCTTAATTTCGGTAAGACCTTAATTACTTCCTAATTATCCCTACCTCCTCTACTTTATAAAGTGCTCTGAAAACAGCCGCTCAATAGCACAGTCATTTTACAACTCACATTGATTTCTCCTCCCTCCTCATTTATTGATGGGCCAGCTCTCCCTCTCATATTTGTTTTCCCTGATGCAATTGTAAAAGCTCCCAATTATTCTCATTAATTTCTTCAGTTAGCATTAAGCTCCATTTGCTTGGGGAAGGAAGAGGGTTCTTTAATCCTGGGTCTATGTGATTTGGGATTTTCTTCACTGGATTCTTCCTCTTTCTCTGTTTCCTACAAAGATATTCACCTTGAGAATATCACCTTGTCCAATGTCCTCCTGAAACTGAATCCAGGGGGAGCTCAGATGCCTGTAATTCAGATAAGCTGTATAGGAGAGAATATGCTCTTACAGCCATTTGTCATTGCTCACTTCCGACTGCTATAAGCTACATGGCATGGAGGGAGGAGAGGACTTATAACCATTTCCTAGTCTTGCAGTCATGCTGTTTTTCATTGTACCTACTCTGGTGGGGAACTCCCAAGATACACTGGCTGGTCTCAAATTCTCCCCCACACCCACATTCACTCTCTAGTTACTCCTGCTTTCATGCCAACTATCAAACTCACTGATGAAGCATCCAGGCTTATAATCACAGTCACCCACACTGACTCTCTCCCTTTCTGATCTCACTTAAATTCATTCTGAGAATATACTCCCATCATAACTGTCTTTCCATATTCCCGGGCTCATAGCAACCAAACCAGTCTCTCAACCCACCAAAGAGTGTTAGATCTGGAATCAAAGGATTTCATTTCAAATCTTAGCTCTAACACTACCTGGTTAAACTTGGGCAAGTTACTTAAATTCCGAGGGCCTCGGTTATCTCATCTATTAAATGAAAATGGACTAGATAACTTTTGAAGTCCCTTCCAGCTCTTCTTCCATGACTATCATCAGTTCTAAGGCTTCTCCTTGATTTTCCTAAATACCCCCAACGGGATAACACATACTAGAAGCTACTCACACCATAGTAGCAGATGGGGAGCAAATCTCCAATCCTTTTCCCCATGGCCCTGTGGCATAACAGGCTCCTGACACAATTCATATATACTCCCTCTAATTGCTCTTTGTTCTTTAAATTTCCTCAAAATTCTGCTTAAAACTAAATGGTAATTCTGTTACTTTGGTTCCCACCTCATGGGCCATCCTCTTTTTAAAAATATTTTGTTTTTTTCCTCAATTACATGTAAAAATAATTTTACCTTGAATCAAGTTCTCACCCTTGCTCTCTCTGTGAGATTACAAGTAATCTGATATAGATTTCACTTGTGTAATAATGTAAAATATTTTTATATATTAGTCATTTTATGAAAGAGACTTTGAACAAAAATGAAGGAAAAAGTGAAATATAGTATGTTTTGATCTGTATTTAGATTCCATCAGTTCTTTCTGTGGAGGTGTATAGCATTTTTCATCATAAGTCCTTTGGAGTTGTCTTAGATATTTGCGTTACTGACCATAGCTAGGTTATTTACAATTGATCATCAAACAATATTGCTGTTACTGCATTCAATGTTCTCCTGGTTCTCCTGCTAACTTCACTTTGCATCAGTTCATGTAAGTCTTCCCAGGTTTTTCTGAAGCAATCCTGCTCATCATTTCTTACAGCACAGTAGTATTTTCATATACCACATCTGGTTCAGCCATCCCCCAACTAATGGACATCCACCCCTTAAGTTACCAGTTACTTGCCACCACAAAAAAAGAGCTGCTATAAATATTTTTGCAAGTATATATATTTTTTCTTTTCTTCTTTATCTTTTTGGGATACAGATGTGATAGTGGCATTGCTGGGTCAAAGGGTATTTATTGGGCTATCTTTTTTTAAAGAATGTGATTTGGGAGGCAGAGTGTTGTGCTAGTTTTGGAGTCAGAGGACCTGGATGTGAATCTCAGTTCTATCACTTATTACCTGTGTCACCTTGAGCAAGTTACTTCAACACCATGGGCCTCAGTTTTCTCATCTGTAAAATAAAGGGAGTTGAGGACTAAGGGACTCCTAAGATCCCTTCCAGCACTAATTCTATTATTCTATTACAAAACTTAACCTCTGCTGAGTTGTATGACTAAAACTGTGCGTGTGTGTGTATGTATGTATATGCCTCTGACTGTTAATTATCCCCTATTTGTCCTGTATTGCATGTTGTCTCCCTCATTAGACTGCAAACTCCTTGAGAACAAGGACTGGTATTTTGTTGTTTTTGTTTTGTTCTGTTTTTTTGTTGTTGTTGTTTGGGGTTTTGTTTGGGTTTTTTTATTTTTGCTTTTCTTTGCATTCCTATCACTTAGCACAGTGCCTGGAACATAATGGTCCCGTAAATGGTTATTGATGGACGTATTAATATATTACAAACTCACTAATACTAGACAAAGAGAAGCATTCAAATAAACATACAAAAATGGTCTAAATTGTACATAAGCTTCTCATGAATGGACAAATAAACACTTATCAGGTGCCTGCTATGTGTCAAACCTATGCTAGATGCTGGGGACACAAATATAAAAGTGATATATATAAATATAAATATAAAAACCCCTATTCTCAAAGAGATATGCATTTGTGACCTGGATCTGTAGGTAACATAACTATGAGAAGGTTATTTTCATTCCCTTATTTATTTACCTGTAAAATGGAGAGAATAACACTAGCATGACCTGTCTTGTTGGGTTTTCTCAAGATTCAAGAATAAATAAGTATTTAGTTATAACCATAAACTTCCAGGTATAAGTAAGTTGCCCTCATTTTCCTTTTGAATGGTTTTTAGTGACCTTGCAATACCTGAATGTTTTCCATGTTTTATCATTTACATATTTGTAAAAAAAAGGTAAAACAGATTACTCAATGAGTAGCATATGTATTCTCCAGCAGTAGCCTCAGGAAAGCAGAAACCATCAAACTAGCTCTATAAATAGAAATGTGATCAGCTTCATCTTTTCAAAATTTTCCACATCTGTAGCCATGATGCCCAAGGTAAGATTCCCTTCCATGATTCCCTCTGTACACAGCATAAGACCTTTATTTAGTCTCAATTCTCATAGAGAGTTTCCAATCCATACTGCAAGATGGGCAAACAAACTTTGCAGTGGGAAATAAGAAAGAAGATCCCATTTCTATTCAAATGGGAGAGAATAGTGAACCTTCCCTGGTTATTCTAAGGTATCTTCTTTTTCAGTCACAATTTTTTCCTACTTTTTTTCTTCTAATCATATCAAAGAAATTAAGACATTAATAATGATTCTGTCAAAAAATACAATGCTCTTTGCAAACTGAGCCTAGGCTAAGGAGTTACTACAGTCATGTGTCTGATTTTTAAATTTATTATAATTTTTATATGTATAATTTATTATAAATTAAACAACCATCAAAAATAAGCAATCAAATAAACACACAAATCTAGGAGCAAAGTTTTACTCAGAATCCCTATGAATGAATGAATGAATGAATGAATGAATGAATGAATGAATGAACAAATAGATGAATAAATAAATAAAGCACTTATTAAGCATATTGTATGTACCTAGCATTGTGCTACATGCTAGGAATACTAGTTAGATTCATCTGTAAAATAGGGACAATGATACCATCTCCTTCCCAGGGTTGTCTTGAAGATAAAAAGGACTAATATTTGAAAAGTAGTTCCAAACAAAATGGTAGCAAATAAACACATTGAGATAATCCCCACCTTCTAGTAACTTTACATTGTGATAGGGAGAAAAATTGAATTCATTTTTCCTTTTCCCTTCCCCTGACTCCAACCAAAAAAAGAGGTATGACTATAAAGTAATGAGATCAGTTTCCCTGTGTGTCTCAAAGGACAGACTGTGATCCCAATGGTTTACCCTATCCACAATGGTGACTAAAATGATTTCCCTTAGAAAGGATGCATCCTCTTCCTCACCCAGGAGTATGCTGAAACTAGCTTATACAGAACCCACGAGATGATTGTTAAATTTTCAGTAAAAATGTATATCTATAATGACATGAAAATTCTAACTAGGGCTTGATTTATTGGGGGGGGGGGAAGTTACTGTCTAAACATTGAAAAGTGGTGGAGAAAATATTAATAGTGAAAAATTTTAAGTGTCTTGTGCATACTCTTTTTTTTCCCTTGAGTCAGTTGTTAAATATTTACCAAAATAACCCTATCCCTACTCCATTGGAATGAGGAAGGAAATGAGCCATTGACTCTTTGTCTTTGGTTGGCCCTGCCTACAATCTTGGGTCTTAAAAAATGGCAGACCAAAGAAGAGGAAGTTTTCACTAATATCATGTTCTCCCTGTCTCCCGCATAGTTCATATCCCTAGCACCCATATCATTTCAACAGTATAGGGATATTTCCTCTTGGTGTGTTTTAATATTTCACAGGTGCTAATGCAATACATTAAAGGCTATCCAACTACTAATCATTCATTCTCACTCTATGGTGAGTCCACCTTCTTTTCTGATTAAATGTTTGCTTGATGATAACATTTATTCCATTTTTTTGTATCCAAGTCAACATCGGCAATATACTCCAGTCTATTTATATCCACCACAAATTTCCCTACTGTTCTTTTTGATTCTTTAGAAATCTTTAGAGATCATGGTACTTCATGGTTCTATTCCAAGCAGCATCAAGAGAGAGAAAATCAGTATTCAAAGGATGATTCAAGGCAAAGAAGGATTTAGCAGGGAGGAAACTTGGAAATCCTGAAAGTAGAGAATAATGTCTGAAACACAACTTAGCCCAGTCATCTCCTTGTCCTTTTTGAGCTCAACTTCATTGTTCATGAGCATGATGAAGTGCCTATCCAATTATATATAGTAATCTATTCAATAAATATTCTTTGATCAAAAGACTTTGAAAAACAAACATTTTCCAAGGAAAAAAATCCAAATTATCCATAACCATTTGGAACATGTTCTAAATCATCGAGAGTAAGAGAAATGCAAACTAAAGTAACTCAGATTTTATTTCACTTTCAAACTGACAGAGATGATAACAGATAGAAGTAATGCTGGACTTCTGTAGGAAGACAGATACACTAACATACTATTGATGAAAGTGTAGATTGGCTCATATGTTCTGGAAAATGCCTTAGAATTTAGTGAGAAAAGTATCTGAACTGATGCCACTAAAAGGTCAATGAAAGTTCCATTTATATCAAAATATATTTACCAACCCTTTTTTCTGCTAGGGGGAAAACTAGAAACAAAGGGAAGGCCCATCAACTAGAGAATGACTGAACAAAATCATGGCATGTGAATGTCATGAAATGCTATTATTGCCTGAGAATCGCCAAATATGAGGAATTCAAAGAAATGTGGGGGAAATTGTATGATCTGGTACAGAATGGAGTAAGCAGATGCACAATAGAAAGAATGGCCCAAATAATGAAAAGAACTTGAAAAGGCATGTGAAATTAGGTCATTCTCAATCACCTCTCTTGGCCCAAAAGAACAGATCAAGAAACACATTCAGTCTCACCAAGATGGAAAGACTTTGAGTGCAGACCCAGGGATGAGTTGTATGTCTGTCACCTAAAGAACAGCCTAGCTGAAAACAAAAGCTCATGAAAAGGTTCATCCCCAGAAGATTGACCATCAAGTAATATTTTTTGTTGTTTGGGTGATGAGGAGGTGCAGGAGAGGAACCACAGCAACTGGTGAAACTATCTACCATGGGTAGATGAAGGCAACTAGATGGCTCAGTGCATAGGGATCTGGAGAGGGAAGACCTGGGTACAAATCTGGTCTTAGACACTTCCTAGCTGTGTGATCTTGGGCAAGTCACCTAACCCCAGGTACCTAGCCCTTATCACCTTCTGCCTTAGAACTGATATTTAGTATCAATTCTAAAGAAAATCAATTTTTAAAAGAGGAGGAAATGGGCTATAATCTATGCTAATGGAAGAGGCATTCATATTGATGTAATCAGTAATCTTCCAAAGAATCAGTTACCCAAGAATTTTTGGCATCAACTCATAGATCCAGTGATTTATCTCAAATCTCACTTGTCTTGGAGACATTCCACTGAGATGTCCCATGAACAAATAAAATTTCACACTTCAAAAAACTGTGGCTTCCCATCTTCCTTTACAAACTGACACCTCTTTTTCATTTCCTGAATATTTTGGCACCATCAAATTCCTGGTGTCTCAGGCACAAAACCTTGCAGTTACTTTCAATTACTCTCCCTCGCCTATCCATCTCATTTTACCTTGGACCAAGTTCTGCCAATAATTTTTTTCCAAAACAACATTTGGATCTGTTTTGTTTCTTTCCATTTCCCCAGGCATCACTCCAGCCTAGGCCTCATCATTTCACATCTCAATTACCAATGGCCTCCTAGCTGGTCTCTTTGCTCTAGTCCGTCTATACACAGTTGCTAAAAATAATCTTTTCAGTGTTCATTTTTACCCTCCTTATAAAACCATATAAGCTCCTTACCACTTTTCAGGTTAAATACATACATTTTAGCCTAGAATTCTAAGTGTTCCCTCCCAAGTAAACCCAATATCATCAACATCAGTCTTCCATCATATAAACCCAAACCTTTCTCTCCCATAATTTACTTGCTCCTAACTACACCATTTTAAATGATCTTCTTTATGTCACTGTTCATCAATGTTTTTCACCACCTTCATAATGTGTTTTAAACGATGTTTCCTGTGACTGGCTCTAGGTGGTTGTGATCATACCTCTGACTCAAGGTCATTCAACACTCATGGACTAATTTATACAGGCATAATTAACACGTATCTATAGGGTAGCTTGATAAATTGCCTTAAGGTACTCAAGTCTACCTGGGCAGCTAGGTGGCATAGAGGATAAAATGTTGGACCTGAAGCAGGAAGATTCATCTTTCCAAGTTCAAATCCAGCCTCAGATACTTACTAGCTGTGTGACCCTAGGTAAGGCACTTAACCTTGTTTCCCTCAGTTTCCTACTCTGTAAAATGAGTTGGAGAAGGCAATGGCAAACCATCCCAATGTCTCTGCCATGAAAATCCCAAATGGGGTTATGAAAAGTCAGACCCAACTCAACAACCACAACAACTCAAGACTATATAGTGTATAAACCCAATTGGACTATTCTTCATCTATAATGTGAGGAAATTAGACAATATTGGCCTCTAAGGATCCTTGTTCCATTTTCTCCTACCAGGCTCCACATGACCATGAGCACAGGGCTTCTAAAATGCAATTGCCTAGGCAGGATTGAACCTAGTTTGGGGCCATCTCTTCTGTGTTTATTCTTTCTGGATGATAAGCAAAAAATATCTGGATATTTCTAGACTAGAGGTCAAAAGATCCAGAAATCCCATTTTCTCTCAGTTGAATGGCAGCAGGTGAGGAGTCCCCAGACACTTCCCCAGAATTCTTAAAGAAAACAAGAAAATTAGCCCAAGTACCAGTAATAAGCATGTGGTGAGAGTTGTTTGGATTTATGCTGAACTGAACTGAAATGTAAAATGCCTAATTACCAGTCTTGCTATTATACATATTTATATATATTAATATATACCTTTTATATCTATATAATATATTTATATAATATAATATATATTAGCAGGACTGATAATTTAAAAATTTTTAATTGTATATATGTATATATGGAGAGAGAGAGTCTATTATGGTATTTGGGGTGTTCAAGGAACACTAGCATCTCTGGTATTGGGGCTTGACAAGCTCCTTTCAGGGATCCTCATCTACCTTTGGTGTCCACCTTTCACCCAATTCTCATTCATGGCTCCAAGAAGCTATGGCACACCCAGGGGCCACACCTCAGGAAACTGTCTCAGCAGATAGGCCACACCAGGTTGAGGGTAACGGATAGGTCTCAAACCCATCAGGGACTTAGGGGAAGGTCTATTCCGGGTATATGAAGACTTTCCCTGGTATAAGGATCAGATGAGAACAATTTGTTCCCAACATCACGAAGGCAGGAAAAACAGGTGTCATGGAGTGCTTTAGAGCTTGGTCAAGCATGAAAGATACCATATGTCATCCCCTGCATCTCAAGACATCACCAGTCATCTTGACTTTTGCCTTACCACTAGATGTCAATGACTCTGGACGAGAGAGAGGCTGAGAATTTGGTGCAACTCTGCCTTACTTAAATTCAGCTCATGTTTGACTTAAGGGATCATCCTGTGATAACAACAACTTGGTAAATCTGTTTTGCTTAGCTTTTCTTAAGTGTGTAGAAATTAATGGTCAACATTTATATAGCACTTGTGAAGATTGGATTTAGTTCTCCCCTGATTGTAACAATGAAGATACTTAGCTCTTCCTTTATTGTGAAGATTAAATTGTAATCAATTTTTAAATTTTAATCTACAAAAAGGTGGTAACTCAGTATTTTAAGTAGACCTACCCATCTTAACTAAAAAAAGGTGTTGTGTAACTACAAAAGGTGAACTAACCAAAAAAGGTGTGAACTAAAGTTCTAGAGAAAACTGGCAGTTTTCTGGAGAAAAGTAAAGTATCTGCTGTGATTGGTAGATGTGAAATTTAGGGGAGGTGCCACAAGAGAAAAAGATCTTTAAAAAGAGGATCAGAGAACAGAAGAAGATATATTTTGATTTGATTCAAGATTCGAGTTGGATGGAGGATTCTCTGACTCAGAGTTGGACTGTAGGAACTGGACCCCTGGAGGAACTCGTGCAGGAGACCTCAGACTGCTTTTCCATTTTAGACAGTCACTGTTGGTGAGTGAAAGGTTGACTTAGTGACCCCACCTTTCCTGGAGGCTTGAATCCTTCAGGAAAGGCCCATCATCTTGAGACTCTCTACCTCTGGATGGCTTAGAATTTCTAACTGGTATCAGAGAAAGCCAGAGCTCTAATCTCTCTCTCTCTCTCTCTCTCTCTCTCTCTCTCTCTCTCTCTCTCTCTCTCTCTCTCTCTCTCCCCTTTTCTCTCATTCCTTAACATCTTCCCTCTATTCTAAATGAACTACCATAAATTCCATTTACTTTGGTAATTCATTTTGGGATTTAGAAATTAAATCTCTGGTGACCACCTATATAAATATTCAGAGTCCAACCACAATTAAATTTTACACACTTTAAGGTTGTGAAATGATTTACATCTGTTAACTCATTTGATCCTCACAACAATACTGAGAAGCGGGTGCTATTATTATTATATCCATTTTGTAGATAGAGGAAATGAGACAAGTAACTTGCCCAGAGTCACATATCTGAGACAGGATTTGAACTAGAGGTTTCCTGATTCCAAATCCTATGTCTATCCCCTGTACCACCCCACTATTCCACATTACCTATTCCACACCTGATCCATAGGATTCTTTTTTAATTCCCACTTTGGAGGAAATCTTATATATGAGTAATAACTATAAGTAAATTTATCCCTAGGCTCTGGTGGGAGAGATTAATGAGCTGAAGAATGTGAAAAAAAAGAAAGTCTATACCTTTTTATTAAAGGTTAAACTCCTCCAGGACTGAACCCAGTGCTAACCACATGCCTCCATCCTGAAAGGAGAAGACCTTAGTCACAAAGAGTAGAATGGCATACTCTATACCCTGTGAACCTAGCCATCATTTCTCAAGATCTGATCATCCATCACTGTGTTTTTGGGTTGACCTATTGTGAAGGCAGTAGAGGAGGTAAGGTTGAAAGTTAGAAGATGAGGAATGTAATGTGCTTCTGACTCTCCCAAACTATCTTAAGACCTTCGGATACTTGTTCCCTAAGAGAAGACCAATTCGCCAGAAGAGTGAGAAAATGGGAGAGTCAGTAATGACATGGTCATTCAGATTCCGCTTTGGCTGCCCATAAAAGCGATGAATCTAAGCTTTCCAAGCTTCTATCCCATCCCTCGGAATCCCAATGCGCCAGGATATGTAGACAGGGTTTTTAAATATCTTTTATAATTAGGTTCCCGCTATGAAGATAAGGGAGTACAAGTGACCAGCTCTATCTTTCCCTTGCCTCAATCCAAGCTCAAAGAATCAAATGCCATGGATCAGACGTCATGAAGATGCCCAGGAGGAGGCATGATCCTGGATGCCTTCTATGAAATTGAATTAGCTTTTAGTTGTAAAAGTCTAGTGAGGCAGAAATCCACCTGTCTCCCCAAAACTTTCATTGTAACTTACCTTCTAAATAGTGCAAGGGAAGAATCTTTCTATTATCTGTTCTATGAGTCATCCCAAAAGTCTTAATGCCTCTTTATATTAGTAAAGACTTGGGCTTTTTCAGACCTTCTGTCCAAGCTACCTGATGCAAACACTAATCTTATTGTGGTTTCAGAAGTTCAGCAGCAAAGAGAATTCTTCAGGGACAAGGAGCAGGGGAGTCATTTCTTCACCAGAATCGGTGATAGAAGGATAGATGTAAAGGCAATGTATGTCTAAATAAATCCAGGATTCCTTGATCTCATTGTGCCTTGTCAGATGCCCCACACATGAGACATTCACAGGTATTGTTGTCTGACTAAGCAAAAATTCAATCCTCCTTACACGTGGCCTTTTATTACATTTATTAGTCCTATGTCCTTGTTGATTATACTGTGGGACATGCATTAAGCTCTTAATTATCTGTATGCAGATGATATGCTTTGGGATTACCTGTGGGGAATTTTTAATCATGAAACGCCTCCCCTCACCTTCCAATTAGTGTGTCTTCAGGAAATGAAAGCTCATTTTCATATTAGTCTAAAGCATGATTAGGCAGGTAAATGTGCTACAAGAAAATCACAAACTGTATTCCAAAGCCTGATATAAATGGCTTTTAGATTATCTATTACTTTGAGTTGACAGTGCCTCTGCTCACCTCCATTAGAGCAGATAATAGGGAGCTGATAATTTGGGGAAATGTCTTTTCTTAAATTTTGTTTCATTTGTAAAAAGAGAAAAGAAAAAAAAACTCTAAGCCAAGACTACCTTCTAAGAATTAGACATTTATTTCCAGTTAATTGGTTGAAACTGTCCCCTTGACTTAAAATGGGGAAAAAATATTTGTATTATTAGACATCTTGGCTCATTTAATTAAAAACTTTATGTAGGCTGCCTGTGCCTGAAGGTTTCTGCATGTTTTCATTATAAAACAGAGTTTAAAGATAAAGCCCTACCTTGACAATGGTGATAAATACCATCCAAATACTGGGGCAGAACAGTAAAGGGAGCTTTGTAACTGCCTAAATCGGGTTCAGAAGGGAGACTGCGATTAATTTTCAAATTATAAATCCCTGGAAAGATATTTGCTATTTTTTAAATGTGATAATGACTGCCCAATTCACTTCAGATTCAGGCTTTGGCAGGGAGGGGGGAACCTGAGGAAAGGCTTAAAAAACACATCTATCTGATTAATTATTTGCTTCCTGGGGCAATGAGGGGAGATCAAGTTTCCTGTCCTTCCCCTGCTTTCCTGGAGCAAGAAGTTTGATTTGTTTTGGTGGGAGGAAGGAGCAGATTTTTTTTTTCTTTTCCCTCTGTAGGATTTGGAAACATGGAAATTCACTTAGAAATTAAAGTTCATCTAAGCACAAAGTGGGCTCCCATTCTGATTTGTATCTACTCAGTGAGACAGCATGGAGTCAAGAACAGAGCACCAGAAAGAAGGGAATTCAAATCCCACACTTGTCACTTGCCATGAGTATGACTATGCACGGATAAGCTTATCTCTAAGCTGTAGCACCCTGATCAGTGAAATGGTGACAATGTTACCTGTAAGACAGAAGATCTTAACCTGTTTGTGTTCATGGATCCTTTTGGCAATCTGAAGAAAGCTATGGACCCCTCCACATAATAATGTTTTAAAATGAAAACAATAAAATACGTAAGACGACAAATGAAGTTAATCACATGAACTATAGTGTTGAAAATATTTTTTAAACAAGTTAATGGACCCAAGGCTAAGAACCCTGCTCTATTACCTTCTTCAAATGGTTTCCATGAGTTATTAATTTATACATTTAAGTGTCTATTGTGTACTAGGCACTGGAAACACTCAAAAGCATCTATGATAACATTGAATGTTTTCTTCAGTAACAAAGATTTCAACCCATCCATCAGGGCTCAGCTTGTGCAACTCTTGTCAATGTCCTCCCATAAGTTCAACCTAGGAGGTCCAGCCAAGGAGCTGGAGTCCTTCCTGGAGTTTGCCTGACATTGAAAGGCCATCGGGGAAGCAAAGGAACTTTACCAAGTTTCTCTCTCCCTTTTATCACCCTGTAACCAATCCACCTTTTTATTCAGTAGTCAAGAAATTTTTATTTATTATGTGCAAGGCACTCTCCTAATCACTAAGGGTACAAACAAGGGGAAGAAAAACAGTCCTTGCCCTCAGGGAGCTTAGAATTTAATGGGGGCAAGACAATACCCAAAAGGAAGCTATAAGGGGTAGGAAGATGCCATAAGGTACCCAGTGCCAGGCATGGTGTTCATGGAGATAAAAACAAGCAGAGCAGCAGATGGAAAATGAAAAGTTCTGAGCCCTCTCCAAGGGAAAGCTTTGGAGGAGTTCTTGCTCTACTCTCCAGTCAAAGAGGAGAGGCGACTAATGGCACTGAGGTGTTGAGTGATAAGGCTAGATCGATCTCGATGATAATAAGATTTCAGGGAGTAAATGTATCCTTGGAGAAACATGATATTCTTGGAGTTGAAACCAAGAAAAGCAGCTGATGGAAAATGAAGGGTTCCAGTTATTTTTCATAATTCTTGGTAGTAATATGTTGGAGCTAAATTGCACATGCCATAGACCTCTCCATTGCCCTCTGGGTGACGTATAATCCTTCAAAGGCTGCAGTACTCCATAACTTGTAACCATACATAGACAAAAATAGGATACATTTCCTCCCTTCGAGGAATTTACATTCTAGTGGGGATACAGAATTCAAACTCAAATATGCAAACTCTGAAGCAACACAGGGAAACTGCATTTTTCAACATGAAATCCAAAGCCTCAATGGAATAGCACCAGACTGCAGATCAGCCCTGCCATCTGTCCACTGCACTGAGCTGCCAACAAAAAAGAACTAAAGACCAATGTGGATTTCTTGTCATCTGGTAGATTCCCAATGCTGGTAGCTTGCTCCTCCTCACTTGTTCCCCGAGTTTGCAGGGGCCCTTAAGAACTGGCTCTTAGAGACCTGCTGACTTGTTCCCCTACTTCTAGCCTCTATAGGTCAGCAGGGATCTCTGCTCCATGCTGGCAAAGGTACCCAGAAGTATTCAATCCCACAAAGGAAGTTGAATAGATATAACCGATGCCCACCGATGAGCTAGAATAAACTAGCTAGAATAAAGAACTAAAATGGAACCCTACTGCCTGGAGAGAAGACTTCCTGACAAAGACTGGATGTTGCTGTTTGGTCTGAAGACCAAACTGGAAATGAATGACTTCTGAGGGGCGCTCTGAAGAGGCAGGCAGGTATAAGGAATGGAATTTTGGCATTCATTCATTTAGCAGGTCTTTACTGAGCATGAGATTGTAATAGGTTTTACAGTGTCTGCCTTCCAGCTGCTTATGGCCCAATGAGGTAATAAGACATGGATACAAATCACCGAGATGGAAGAAACTGGAGACTGTTATCCTAGAGAGAAAACTTGGGGGAGGCATGGCAAGTGCCTTCAAGTATTTAAAGAGCTGTCAATGGAAACAAGATTCAACTTTTTCAGTTTAGCTCCAGAAGGCACAGCAAGGTGTAGTCTGGGCAGAGACACTGAAGTGTTTTGCCATTTCCTTCTCCAGCTCATTTTACAAAATGAGGAAAGTGAGGCAAGCAAGGTGAAATGACTTGCCCAAAGTCACACAAATAGTAAGTATCGAGGGCCTGATTTGAACTCAGGAAGCAGAGTTTTCCTGACTCCAGGTCCAGTGCTCCATCTACTATACCACCTGGTTATTCTGCTTCTAGAGAAATGGCTGTCCAATGGATTGCTGTGCCATCCCTGTGGCTGCCCAGATAATAATTCCCTGCTCTGAGGGTCCCTGCCTGGTGTTATCTCCCTTAGTAAAATATGAGCTTCCTAAGGACAGAGACTATTATTCTATTTTAGTGCTTAGCATAATGCCTGATATTATGGTACATGATAAATAAATGCTTTTTCATTCATTCATTCAGCATTCCCTTAGACCTTTGTAAGTAAAGACTATTAGAAGGCTTTTACCTTCTTACATATTTTCTGTGAACTTCATTGAGATAACTCAGCAATTTAGACATTTGTTTCTACAAAAGAAATAAGACCAAATCAATGTTTACTAACTTCATTAGCACTTTACACGGTGCCTAGAACGTAGTCAGGGAAATGCTTATGGCTGGTTGACTTTTCAGAAATTGCATAATATACATGTATTAGTAACAAAGGAAGCAAAAAATGATCTTAAAATGCTTTATCACCATATGGAATAATGCTCCAGATCAAACACAAATTCAACAACCCCGAGTTTTCCCTTTACTCCTGGAATGCTGGGAAAGATAACAGAAGATTGGAAGAGCAAATATTGGAAGGGTTGTGAAGAGAGCCACACCCAGCAGTGTTGTTAGCTCTGTTCATTGGCCTGATCATTCAGGAAAGCAATTTGAAATCTCACAAAGAACAAGCTATCCCTAGCGTTTCACTCAGGGATTCCAGTTCTTGCTCTATTCTCCCCAGTAACTCAATGGCAGAAAGGAAGTCTTAGATGCACCAAAATTTTGTTACTACACATTTTGTGGTAGCAAAGAATTAGAAACCAAGTAGAAGTCATTCAACTGGGAAATGACACAAGATTCTGTGGTACATGAATATAATGGAATATCATTGTGCTATGAAGATCAATGAATGTGATGAATATGGAGAATCTTGGGAAGACTTAAAAAATTTTAAAAAGTGAAGTAAGCAGAATGAAAAAATAGTGGGCCTATAATAATGCTAATGGGGGAAAGTGGGTGCTATAAAATTGGCCAAGCTTCACCCCATTGAAGGTAAAATAAAAAACACTACCTCCTATTTCTCTGCAGGGAGCAAGAAAAATACATGTGATGTGAAGTTAATATGTTGGTTAGTTTTGCTGAAATGTTTTCTCTTCTGTGTTCCTTTTTTTTTTCCTTCTCTGAGAGGGGGAAGGAAAAAGAGGAACAATAGAAAACATAAATATTGTACAAAGAAATAATGTCAAATTTTACTTTAAAAATAATAAATGTATTGTTTGGATAATGTCACAAGTTAGTCTATGAGGATCAGGAAACTAAAGCTGTAACTAGGGAAAGGTGGTGGGATCTTTTCTCAAGGTGCTGAATTTAGAGAGATCCACCAACATTTACAGTCCTTTAATAGCACAGAACCAAAAATATAAAAGAAAAGTCTCCCAAAGAATAAAAATCACTATCCTTGACAATGATTTTCTTGGTCTGGTAATTCTTGGAGTGTCCTATATATAAATATTAGTTAAACCCCCTGACAGCTTTGTTGGACTGGTTGTCAGAGAGGAGGAAATGAATGACTCTCCTCCCTTGGTTCATATGTCTCTAATGACATTGACCACATTATACCTTCAATGATTCAGAGATATTCAGATCTAGAAGAAGGAGTACCCTCTCCAGTGACAGCTAGGTGGCTCAATGGATAAAGTGCCAGACTTGGAAACAATATCTCCTGGATTAAAATCTGACTTCAGACACTTCCTAGCTGTGTGACTCTGGGCAAGTCACTTAACCACAATTGCCTGGCCCTTACAGTTCTTCTGCCTTGAAACCAATATTTAATATTGATTCTATAATAGAATGAATGGGTTAAAAAAAAGGAATATCCCTCCAAAGTAGTCCAACCTTTACTTAAATACCTCCATTGAATGGAAATCTAATTTTTTCAAGGTATCCTATTTCACTTTTAGACAGCTTCGATTGTTAGGAAGGTTTTATTGTTGTTTCTATATCATACCCAAATCTGTTTCTCCCAAAGCGTGTGAGGAATGGAGTATTAAACAAGCAAGGATGACAGAGCAGATGAAAAAATGGTACCACAGATAGGCAACTGGATTTGGTGGCAGAATGGGCTGGTCTGGGGCCAGATAGATAGACTAGGATTGATAAATTTGTACTCATTCACCAATTAGACCACTCAATCCCAAAGCAAGAGTTCCAAGTAGATTAAGTGTCCAATAGTCTGTGGACATGATTTCCAAATGTCCAGTCCAAGAAGTGCTATTATAGTTGGGGAAAAATTGGATAGTCTCAAGGACAAAATGATCCATGTAGACCACTAGATGGGATATGAGTCTGTGCTACATTTTAAAAGAAATAGAAAATAACTCACAGTTGCAATTGAGACTTTTCAGTGCTAGTCTGGAAAAGGACCTATGAAAATGTATTTGCACTGGACCCTTTTCTCCTGTCAGAAAAAGGATAGAATATTAACCTTTAATCAAAGAACCTGATTTGGTTCCATTCCTGGGCTTTAAGAAAATAGTATGGTTTTCCAGTATCAGATAATAATTCTCTTCAAAAAATAATTTTTTAACTTACAAATGTTATTATATATCTCTCATTGCCCATATTGATTTCCAGACAAGAGATCAAAATATTTTTATCTAAAAAGGCAGCACAGATATCTCTTTCTTTACTGATTCTAGAGGACCTTAGAATTTGGAAATAAAATTGAACCTTTATATATAAGAATATTTTAAAATATAAGAATATTAGCAGTTAGATGGCACAGTAGATATAGTGCTGGACCTGGAGTCAGGAAAACATGAGTTCAAATCTAGCCTCAGATCCTTACTAGTTGTGTGACCTTGAGCAGACCACTTAATCTCTGTCTGTCTCTGTCTCTCAGAGGCAGGGTTTGAACCCAGGTCTTCCTGCCTCTAAATTCAGAATTCTAGTCACTCTGTCATTTCTGCCTCTCCATAACATATTTAGGAATTTCAGAAATTGTACATCATTACTCACTGTCCTCAAATGTGACACTTGGGTTACAAGCTTCCACGAAAAAAGATTGAGAGGGGATTAGATTGATTAGTGGGATTTTCCTTTTTGGAAAGCAAAAAAAAAAAAAGATAAAAGAGAAGAGGAAGATATAGAGAGGGAGAAAAAAGAGGACAGGGAGCGAAAGATAATGGGAAAAATCTATTCAAGATAGAAAATCCAAATAATAACAGATATCCAGCTTTAGTTACATCAGACACATTTGAATGTCTTCTTGGTGGTTTTGTGGTTTTGAGGAATGATCCAGAGCACAGAAGGGGCTTTCACAGGTCCCTGACATACAATACATCTTCAAGAAGACATAAACATTTCCCATTCTCCCTTGCCTTCTCTGACTTGTCAGGCTTAATGAAAAGAGAAGAGCTTGACCAATCAGAGTCAGTTTTTTCCGATAGACTCTATTAAAGCTTAATTAACTGACAATCATGAGACTATTAAAAATTAAAGATTGATAGTAGTTAAATGTTTTCCAGAGATCTAAAATAATAGTTAAATGTAAATCATAAGGAAGTTATTAACCACTAAAAATGACTTGGAAAAGGCTCTTAGGAATCTTTCATTCCCATGGAACCCTAAGTTTGCCAATTGTAAGGGCATCCTGCCCGAATAGTCCAATATACCACAATAGACTAGTTCCACTCTTAGTTGTTCATGCTAAATACCAGAGAATGGTTTTATGGGTCCTGAGCAGCCAGAGGTAATAGGTGGCAGAAAGCTATGATTGAGTGGTGACCACCACTGTCTTAGGAAATCATGGAAGCCAAGAGTTGGGAATGGGGAGTGGAGGAGGCATTTGACATATGGGAATACAGTTCTGGGAACTCCCAGCTTGATCAGTACACAAGCCATTTAGTAATCATCAAAGTAATTACTGCTAAATGATTTGTGTGCTAGCAGGCCTGGGGAGGCTTACTTTTGACTTATGATTACACTGCAGGATCCATGAGAATGATTTCTATTTCCAGAGAAAGCAATTTCCAATATTGCCTATTTCTAGGTCTCTTCTCTAACATTAACAGCAGCCACGGGCAAAGATCCTTGAGCTCATGCTGCCATAATTTCTCTGGCTACTAAAGAGAAGTAATGATACCTCCCTCTATATGCATTGAGATTGGTGACTTAATGAGTATGAAGAACTCCAGGGAAAAGCATTGAGTAAGAAAAAATGATCATCATTAGTTCAGGGCATGCAAGTCCTACATGGTTCTTGGATTTCAGTTTCAACTCCCAGCACCCATAGTAAAAGCTAACTCACCAGAATATACAGCAAATCCAGAGGTCAATGTTATTCTCAACCAGCCCCAAGAGTATAGATTTAATTAGGTATCTCAAGTTGAGAGGAGTCTTCCTGGTTGATTCCAAGTCACCAACAAGTAATGGTGTTGTATCAGACCTCCTTAGCCTTTCCCACATAATTTGATAATACAAATAATGGTTGATGCCATTATTAGAGACAGTACAATAAGATTTTTCCTTAAGACTGGCAAAATTGTTGTCAATAATCTATGTGGGTAAGAAATGGGCTTTTGTGGCTAGAAATCACAAGAAAAGATTTTCTTTTTTAATTAGTAAGCATTTATTCTCACCTTTCCTGTTCATCAATTAAACAAAAATAAAATTAAAGAATAAGACCTTTGTATTAAATATTCATAGTCAAGAAAGGCAAATCCTCCATTGGTTACCTCCACAAATGTATGTCCTGTTCACCATCATGAGTTCATCATCTCTCTGTCATGGATGAGTGAGTAGGTAGCATGCTTCAACTTCAGATCAGCTAGAATCATAATCAGGCAATTCTCTGATATTATATTATAATAAATTCATTTTGCAAGCTGGTCACTACCACAGACTGCTACATAACCTTCCATAGGATTTAAGGTAGCTGAGTAGTTGGAGAACAGAGGTAGTTCTTCTTTAATGCCATCAGCTTGAGCCCCCACCAGCAATGTTCCTCCCATTGTTAGGTACCAGTGATTAGCATGCCAATTCGATTAAGCCACTTAACATCAATTATATTTTACTGATATTTACACCAAGTATGTAATAAGAGCAGAAATAAAAATATTTCCTTCCCCCAACATTTTGGAGGCACACTCTCCTCTTTCCCATCTAGATTTCAGGAAGGATTGGGCTCACTCTTTTTTTTTAAACAATTACCTTCCATCTTATAATCAATACTGTGTATTGGTTCCAAGGCCAAAGAGTGGTAAGGGCTAGGCAATGGGGGTTAAGTGATTTGCTCAGGGTCACACAGCTAGGAAGTGTCTCAGGCTAGATTTTAATCCAGGACCTGCCATCTTTAGGTCTCATTCTCAAGCCATTGAGCCAACTAACCAACCCTGGACTCACTTTCAATTAAGTTCCTCCATAGTGTCAGTCCCAACAAGTTTACATCCAAATGAGATGTTATTTCTGGATGAGTCCTCAACTCAGCTATTGCTGTGTTTAGTCCCAAAAACAACTCTTAAAAGTAACCCCTTTCTCCTTGAGGCATTAATACCAAGCTGGCTTCAAGGCAAGGATGTAGAGACACTGCTCTCTTTCACCTCAAATCAAAGAACCACCTCTAAGGCATAAGAGCCAAGCTTGTTTTCACAGAGCTATATGATATGGCCTCAGTAGAAAAGGTCGAGTCCTCTCTCCTAATAGCATCCTCTCTTATTAGACACCATCAGCAAAAATGTCCAAAAAAATCTACCAAAATACTTCTAAAGAGAAAATAGTCAGACAAATTAGACTAAGACTGACTCAGACCCTTTTGAAGGTTCCTTTCTTTTCCAGTTCTTTTTGTTATTCAGTTATATTTTACTCTTCTTGGTCCCATTTGGAGTTTTCTTGGCAAAGATACTGGAGTGGTTCTGGCCATTTCCTTCTCCAGCTTATTTTATAGATAGGGAAATGGAGGCAAGCAGAGATAAGTGACTTGTCCAGGATTGTACAACTAGTAGGTGTCTGAGGCTGGAATTGAATTCAGGAAGATGAGTCTTTCTGATTCCAGGTCTGGCATTCATCACTGCATCACCTATTTGCCCCTCTTTTCCAGTTCTGTAGGCAAACAAACAAAAAAGGCTTCTCCTATCCATCTGGTTAGCAGACTAGAAACAATTTCCGTCTTTAAAATGCTCCATAATCTCCTCAAGTCTTTTCCATTCCACATCATCACTATCCCCCAAGAAGCAGGTTCCCCAGCCTTTCCATTTGGGGAATTTGCATCAGAAAAGCATGCTAATACATTCTTCACATGTGCCACTCCTTGGCATACTAATAATATTGTTGTTAAGTGGTTCTCAATTTAAATTAAAGGAGGACAGCCAAGTTGACTTCCACTGGCTTGACTGCTTCCCACCAAATATTGGTTACACAAAAGACCATCACAAATAGTGAATAGTGACAAAATCCATTTATCAAAGCAGGAAAAAAAACCATAAATCAGAGATATTCTACAGATTAGAATACACCAAAAATTAGATGAAACAATTAGCTCTTTAGATATGAGTTATATGCCTCTTAGCCCAATCTAGAGAGTCCACATTTCATCTATAAGGAAATCCCAAAGAGGCTAGGGATGGCAAGCTAAATTCAGTAACAAGTTTACCAACACATATGCCATAAAAAAAAAACTCTTCATATATCTCTGGAGTCAGTCACCAGGAGAATCTGAAACAATGAAAGTCCTCTCTTGAAGCATGAATAAAGTTCTCACACCAACTTTCACACACACACAGGCATGCAAAGTTGAATCAACATTCTATTAAACAATTAGAAAAGTCTTATGCTGAATATTTCAGGCTTCCCAGAGACTCTGATTTCATTCAAATTTGTCAGGGCTTTTTTTTTTTTAAACAAAATAGCTTTAAATTCCTCCTGATTAAAGAAATGCAAAATAAAACAACACTGAAGTACCACCTCATACCTAGCAGACCATCCAATATGGCAGCAAAGGAAAGTGATAAATGTTGGAGGGGATGTGACAAAATTGGGACACTAATACACTGCTGGTGGAGTTATGAATTAATCCAACCATTCTGGAGGGCAATTTGGAATTATGCTCAAAGGGCATTAAAAGACTGCCTGCCCTTTGATCCAGCCATACCACTGCTGGGTTATTACCCTAAAGAGATAATAAGGAAAAATACTTGTACAAAAATATTTATAGCTGCGCTCTTTGTAATGGCAAAAAAAAAATGGAAAATGAGGGAGTGTCCATTGATTGGGGAATGGCTAAACAAATTGTGGCATCTGATGGTGATAAAATACTATTGTGCTGAAAGAAATGTTGAACTGGAAGAATTCCATGTGAACTGGGGGGGGGAGGGAAGAGGTGGGTGGGAAATCATGAATCATGTAACCATGGGAAAGTATTCTAAATAAATTTTTAAATGAACAGAACCAAGAGAACATTATATACAGCAACAGAAATAGTCTGAAGAATGACTTGTGCACGTCCACCTCCAAAGACTGATAAATAGAAACAAACAAGACATAGTTTTACATACACACATATCTTTTTGCCAAATGATGCCTTCTCTGATGCAGGAAGGAAACAGAAGAAAAGAGTTATCTGGAAATTTCAATGTAACAAAAAATTAATTTAAAAAATAGCTTTGTAATTATATTAATCTAATTCCTGGATGTGTCTTGGTAGATAGAATCCCAAGTATCATATATGTTCTGTAATTATTTTGAATTAAATATCTGTTTCTATCACTTCCTGATAGGCTTTATTGGTAATACACAAGAATAGAGATGATTTGTGGATTTATTTTATATATTGAAACTTTGATGAATTTAGTGTTTCAATTAATTTTAGATGACCTTTGAGGGTTTTCAAGATAGATCATCTTATCATTAGCAAAAAGCAATCATTTTTATTTCTGTTTATTTCCTCAATTTCTTTTCTTGCCTTATTGTCATAGCACATTTCTAGCACTGTTAAAAGACATAAGATATTACAAATCATAATTTAAATTTAAAATAAGTTGAAGTGATGTTAAAATTTTAAGTTAAATTAAATCATAAATTCAGGAAGCATGTGAAACCTATTATCTAACAGTTTCGTTTTTAAAAATTCCAAATCTTGGGTCTTAGAATATAGAATCATTGACTTAGAGAGCTAGAAAGAACCTGAGAAGTCTAACCCAATCCCTTCATTCCAGTAACTTCATTGAGGGCAGGAACCATCCCACATTTATATTTGTACTTCCAGCACCAAGCATGATGATTTGTAATACAGTAGATGTTTGATAAATGTACATTGATTGATTGATATACATGTGAAGAAATCAAGGCATGGAGTGGTCAAGTAACTTTCCCAAGGTCACATTGCAGTAAGCAAGAGAACCAAGATTCAAACCAAATATCATTCTCTTTCTCCATATCACTGAGAATTTTCACAAGTATGCTACCAAGGATTGGGGAGGTCTCGTGTCATTTTTTTAAACCTTTACCTTCTTCCTAGAATCAATATTGATACTAAGGCAGAAGAGTGGTAAGGGCTAGGCAACTGGCTTGTCCAGGATCACACAGATAGGAAGTGTCTAAGATCAAATTCAAACCCAGATCCTCCCAACTCCAGGCTTGGTGCTCTATCCACTGTGCTAGCTACCTGCCCTTTATGTCATCTATTCACAAATACCAAGGAAAGAGCTACCATAATCTCACAAAAGACATGGGAAATATTGCCTGTCTGATTATTGTCCTCACAGGAATGTTCTCTCTCTTTCTGTCTCTGTCTGTCTGTCTCTGAGTGTGTGTCTCTCTGTCTCTGCTCTCTTTGTCTGTATCTCTGTCTCTGTCTGTCTGTCTCTCCATGTCCCCATCCACTACATTCAAGTCTTCTATTCCAGTACTTCACCTATCCTAATTTAGCCTGCAATTTTTTCTAAAGCAAATCATAGCTCAATGTATTCTTTACATCATGTTGTTCTGTTTCTAAATGATAACATATGTTTTCCAACAGTTATACACATATCTTGGTACATTTCATTCAAGTTCATTCTGGAACAAAAGTGTTTCATTAATGAACTACAGAAACAAGACAACCCATTCTCTGATGAAGATATAATTTAGGAAAAGAAGTTATCATGTACATCAATCTATAGAAACCACAAATGTTAACCATGTGGCTTATATTAAATACTTACTCATTTTGATTTAAACTTTTTCAATTAATTTGAACTAATTTAATTTCATGTAAACTACTGAATTTAAAAGATTATGATTTAATCATTCAATAAGCATTACTAACATTCGTCCTTTAAGTTTTTCTTTTTTAATTTGTTTATTTAATTTTGACCCCACCCACCATGAAGAAAACTAGAATGATATCAATTATATATGTGAAATCATGAAGATTTTCCATATTAACCATATCACAAAATAAAGCAACAAGTAAATAAATAAAATGAGAAAAGTATAACTCAGTTTTGACTCAGTTCATCAGTTCTGTCTTGGAGGTAAATAGCATTTTTATCATTAGTCCTTTGGAATTATCTTAGATCATTGTACTGATCAGAGTAGCCAAGTCTTTTAGAGTTAATCAATATTACAACATTGCTGTTACTGTGCACAGTGATCTCCCATTTCTTCTCACTTCACTTACATCAGTTCATGTAGGTCTTGCCCAGTATGAAACCACCCCCACATCATTTCTTATAAAATAATAGTGCTCCATCACAATCATATGTCACAACTTGTTCAGCTATTCCCCAACTGATAAGCATCCCTCAATTTCTACCCAAAAAAGCTGTTATAAATATTATTAAATAGGTCCTTTTCCTTTTTCCTTTGATTTCTTTAGGGTACAGACCTAGTAATGGTATTGCTGGAGCAAAAGGTATGTACAATTTATAGTTTATAGTCCTTTGGATATAGTTCTAGATTATTCTACAGAATGGTTAGACTAGTTCACTATTCCACCAACAATTCATTAGAGTACTTATTTTCCATCAACCACTCCATTTGTTATTACCAATAGATGTGAGGCGGCAACTCAGAATTGTTTTAATTTGCTTCTCTCTAATCAATAGACTCTGAGTATTTTTTCATATGGCTGTAGATAGCTTTGATCTCTTCTTCTGAAAACTTACTGTTCATATTCTTTGACCATGTATCAAATAAGGAAAGGTTCTTATTCTTATGAATTTAACTCAGTTCCCTAGATATCTGAGAAATGAAGCCTTCATCAGAGAAACTTGCTCTAATTTTTTCCATATTACTTCATTGTCTATAGTACTTTTAAGCAATATGTAGTGTCCCTGATTATCTCTTTTAATTAAATGCTTTTTCTTTGATTGAGATCAAATTATCTTAGCCTTTTTTTCCTTCAGCTGAAACATAATAGATTCTGCTCCAGCCCTTTTCTAACTCTATATGCGTTTTTCTGTTTCAAATGTTTCTCTTGTACACAACATATTGTTACATTCTGGTTTCTAATCTATTTTGTTATCTGCTTCCATTTTATGGTTTATTTCATCCCATTCAAATTCAGAGTTATGATTACTGTGTATTTTCCTTCCTCCTATTCTCTTCTCTCTCTCTCTCTCGATATATATATATATATATATATATATATATATATATATACACACACACATACATATATATATATGTATGTATATATATCCTATCCTTCCTCAGAAGTCTGTTTTGCTTTGGACCATTGCCTCCCTTAATCCTCCTTCCTTTTTATCATTCCTCTCCTATTTCCCTATTGGGAATTTTACCCAATTTACCCAACTGAGTGTGTGTGTGTGTGTGTGTGTGTGTGTGTGTATTCTTACCCCTTTGAACAAATTTCAATGAGAGTGGGATTCAAGCATTGCCCACCACTCCCCTTCATTTTCTCCTACATTATAAAAACTCTTCCTTGTGTGCCTCTTTTATGTGAGAAAATTTTCTTCATTCTACCTCCCTCTCTCCCTTTCTCTCAGAGCATCCCTCTTTCATCATTTTAGAGATCATTCCAACATAATTAACTCACACTCATGTCCTCTATCTGAGTAGACTCCTTATAACTACCCTAATTGTAATAAAGTTCTTTACTTAAAGGTATCATCTTTCTGGATTGGAATGTGTAAAAGTTAAAATTAAATCTCAATAATAAAAATATTATAAGAGATTTATTAATGATCATTAGAAATCAAGGAATAAAAAGGGTACAAAATAAAAACCACGTGCCCATGGCTGATCAGTCAGTTCAAACAGCCACCTTACCACCATCAAGCTTAGGACTGGAAGTAAAGATCTGGGACCTTCCATGTCCCAGCCTAATATCCCCTAGCTACAGGAAGTATGTAATGACAGAAAGTCAGTGGGCTCCTGGGAAATGTAGTTCTTTTTTAGGGTAACAGATTTTCAATGATATAAATGTAAACACTTTAACTTTATTTAGAATCTTATGATTACTCTTTCATGTTTATCTTTTTATGCTTCTCTTGAGCCTTGTATTTGAATGTCATATTTTCTATTCAGCTCTGATCTTTATATCAGAAATGCTTGAAAGTCTTCTTTTTCATTACATTTCCATTTTTTCTCTAAAGGATTATACTCATTTTTCTAGGTAGATGAATCTTGGTTATAATCCTAGCCCCTTTGCCTTCTGGAATAACATTTTAAGCCCTCTGCTCCTTTAATAAGGAAATGGATAAATCTTGTGTGATCCTGACCATGGCTCAATATTTGAACTGTTTCTTCCTGGCCATTTGCAATATTTTCTCCTTGACCTAGGAGCTCTGGAATTTGGCTAAATTCCTGGGAATTTTCATTTTGAGATTTCTTTAGGAGATGATCAGTAGGTTCTTTCCTTTTCTATTTTACCCGTTAGATCTTAGGTATCAAGGCAGCTTTCCTCAATAATTTTTTGAAATGTAATGTCCAGTTTCTTTTTTTGATCATGGCTCTCAGTTAATACAATAATTCTTACATTATATCTCCTCAATCTGTTTTCCAGTTCAGTTGTTTTTCCATTGATATATTTTACAGTTTCTTCTATTTTTGTCATTCTTTTGGCTTTGTTTTTTTGTTTCTTAAAATTCTATGGAGTCATTAGCTTCTACTTGCCCAATGTTAATTTTTAAGATATTATTTTCTTTAGTGAGTTTTTGTACTTCTTTTTTTCCATTTGCCCTTTTCTGCTTTTAAAAGAGTTCTTTTTGTCAAAGAATTTTTATACCTTTTTTACCATTAGGCCAACTCTGATTTTTAAGATGTTGCCTTCTACAGCATTTTTGTGCCTCTTTTACCAAGCTGTTAATTCTCTTTTCATAATTTTCTTATGTCATTCTCATTTCTCTTCCCAATTTTTGTTCTCACATTCTTAATACTTTCTTTAACTGTTTCAGGATTTCTTGCTAGCTTTGGTTCCAATTAACATTTTTTTTTGTTGAGACTTTGCTCATAGTTATTTTCAAATTGTTATCTTCTTCTAAGTTTATGTCTAGATCTTCTGTCTTGGTCATTGACACTGAAGTAGCTTCTTATGGTAAAGTTCTTTTGTTGTTGTTGTTTGCTTCTTTTTCTGGACTGTTTCTTCACTTTGGACATCATGTTAAAATTGGATTCTACCCACATGGGAATGGGGAATTGTTTTAAAATACTTTTTTATATTACTGTTTTTAGAGTTAATCCTGTGTGTCTTCAAGTTTTCAAAGCTTCCAAAATGGTGTCATCCAGGTAGTGGTGTGATCACTGCCCTAGTTTTTACCCAGGAATGAACTCCTCCTCTCTTGCATCCAGAGGTGTAAGTGGTCCTCTTGGCCCTTGAACTGTTACAGTCCTTTATGACCAATCATAAGTGTTCCTCCCTACTTAGGAACTGTGGCCCAGATCTGCTTATGGGCAGTAAAGTTGCCAATCAGTGCCAGTTGCACCCAGTGCCAGCAAAGGTCCCCCTATAATTTGTTTCTGACCAGTTGTGCAACTCCCTAACTGTCTCTGGACCAAGCAGTCCCAAAGTTGCTGCTACCATGTTCAATTCCATAGCCCACAGCTGGTGCTCCAGCCAAGCTGTGGTCCTATACTCACCCCAATATTACAAACCATCCTTGTGAACCCTCTAAGTTGTCTTAGGCTGAATAAATATCTC